>NW_025113100.1:702859-703034 GCF_010416935.1 Polistes fuscatus
TACGTGTGTGCGTATATATATATATATTATATTTACCTGTGTACTTGTGTACTTGTGTATGTGTGTACGTGTGCAAGATTTCACGAGGATCTTGTCGGATTTGTCGTTCACTTTTTATATTGCGTAATTATATCGCGAACTAATTTTCAAAATCGTTTTTCGCAAATGCCTCTCT
>NW_025113100.1:703134-704729 GCF_010416935.1 Polistes fuscatus
TTTATATAATAATAAATTTAATTGATTTAAATTTTTACATTCACGTTATATTAAAATTGTTTTACGTATTAATTATTATTTTCAATCTTGTAACACGTGAAAATTATAGAATAAAAAAAATGAAATACTTATAATTTTTAATATATTAAATATTTAATTTATTTAAATTGAAATTCACATTATTAGATTTGGTTTAATAATTATATACTTATATAATAATAAATTTAATTGATTTAAATATTTAAATTCACATTATATTAAAATTGTTTTACGTATTAATTATTATTGTCAATCTTGTAACACGTGAAAATTATAGAATAAAAAAAAATGAAATACTTATAATTTTTAATATATTAAATATTTAATTTATTTAAATTGAAATTCACATTATTAGATTTGATTTAATAATTATTTATATAATAATAAATTTTATTGATTTAAATTTTTAAATTCACATTATATTAGATCCGAATAATAATATCACGTATTAATAATAAACTATTTTGCTTTTACAACAAACACTTCGGTTAAAAGTATTCAGAACTCAAAAGATTAAAAAATTACATTTACCTATTCTCGAATTTTGTTAGAAGAAAAAAAATAAGAAAAAAGAGGGGGGAACAAGATATCATTCTCGATTTTCTTCGGATAATATCGAATATGATATTGAATATAGAAAACGTTTTATTAAATTCAATTTTGTCCTTTGTCTATTTAATATCATTCTTGTTTCTTCAACTCCAACGAATTTTCAACGTATACGAATATTAAAAATATATAACACGAATAATGTTTTATACACGATGTTTCAACGGACTGTATATTAAAAATGCATCGACAAAAATACGAAAGAATAATAAATATTGTTCGAATGAAATAATAATTTGCGATAAATCTAAAAAAAAAAAAAAAAGTGTTACAACAAAAAAATCAAAAGTAAAAATTATTATTTACTCGGATATTCGATATTCGTATAATAAAAATATGTATCAGGAAGTATATCTTTCTGTTACCTATCACAAAACGACGATTATTTATTTTCAATTATTTTATCACGAACAATTTGAATAATTAATTAATTTAAAATTCACAGACCAACAAAAAAATGAACCTTTATCTCGTAGTGAATTAAAGTACGTCGTATTTTACGAAAAAAAAAAAAATAGAAAAAATAATTTTTACCGTGCAATACGAGATAAGATAAAATTCGTGCTTCCCTCTTCACTCTCATTATCATTATCATTCACGTTTAATCTCGTTACAATCTAATTATAATAATATCTTTTATCTTCGCATCGTTGTACAATTAACTTCCACGTTATATTCAAGACTTCAATTTATGTACGTACGTACGTACATGCATACACGCATACATACGCGTAACAAGATAACCCTTATCCTTATCTCATTAAATTATCATCAATTCCGTTAACACAACGATCAATCCAACGATAAGGAAGATACACGATTAGTTAACTTATTAAATAAAAAAATAAATAAAAAAATAAATAAATAAATTATAATGAAAAGTTTTACTTCTCGTTCTCTAGATTTATTTCATTGTATTTTCTTCTATTATTAATAAAAAAAAAACA
>NW_025113100.1:716395-758212 GCF_010416935.1 Polistes fuscatus
ACGGTGTGAACTGTATACATCTGTTTCTATCTGTACTTCTGATTTTATTTTTTATTTTTTATTATTAACAATCTTTCATTTTGACAATATAACACACGTGAACTTTTATTCCATTGAAAAAAAACACACACACACGTCAAAGTAATTGAACGAATTCAAATATATTGTTTAATCGTAGAAAATCAACCGAGTGTATTTTTCGTACGTATTCTTCATCCCTTCTTTCAAATATTTTTACTCCCACAAATTATACTTTTCCAACGATATAAAAATATCTCTCGTGAAATTGTCGCCAACGTAAACAACGTTATATTTTATATATTTTACTCTTTTTCTTATTTTTTTTTTCCCCTTTATTTTTTGTCCCACCAGACTCTAGCACGGTTTTTAACTTGAATATGAACTTGTATTTGAAAGTAATACGATTAAACGTTTATTTCTATTTTAACATTGTAAAAATTCGATAGGTAAATTTGTCAATTAATTAATTATTTTTGTTCATTTATAAAAAGAGTATATTTTAGTTTGTTGAAAGTTTATCATTTAGTTGGAGACTATTTGGCGGAAAGATTATTTAAAGAATGCACATACTATATCTATATATACTTTGAAGAAGTTTTACAATAGAAAATGGAACAGAAAGAGGTCCTATTCTTCCTTCATTCTTTTCTATCGTTGCATTCGTCGTCTGTCGGTCATGTTTGTCGTCGTAGTAAATAAGTACGTGAAACTTAGACACAAGTAAATATATATATATATATATATGTACACACATACATATATATATTTCCCTTGGTGTAAAAGAGCTTGAGATCAAACGACCATTTCTTTTCTCTTCTTTTGGGAATTTTTTTTTTTTCTTTTTTCTTTTTTTTGAAGCACAGAACGTTGTCGGGATTGGTTGATACGTTAACATAACATCCATTTGTATTTGCAAAAAGAAATAAAAGAAGGAAACAATAAAATCTATGATCTTTCGTAAGGTGAAATTGAATAAAATGAATAAAATAATTTTCATGATTTCGTTGACTATTTTATTCTTGACTATTGTCGTCGTTCGCAAAATTTTCATTTTTACGTATCCATAGCGAGAAAATAAAATAAAAACGAGAATGAAAGAAAGAGAAAAGGAAAAAAGGAAGAAGGAATAACGTTGGAAGAAACGTGAAAACTAAACTCCGGTGTGCAGGAAATAGAAACTCGAGAACTTCGTATGAAATTTGTGCACGGTAAGACGATTCCGAGTAAATATAAGGAAATTTCAAGATACGTCTTTTCTCTCGTATTACCTCTTAGGTAAAAAGGGAAAAATCCATTCGCGATAAATCGCGTTTCGTCTAAGAAATCAATTGAAAATGAAGGAAGGTTAGAAGATCAAAGGTACAAATTTATAAGAACCCCCATGAAAAAGGAATCATATATGAACATGTACGAAAACCTCATGTATGACCATATATGGTCGTGTCAAAAAATTTACCATTCATTAAAAAAATAATTATAATATTGTCTAATTATAGAAATAATATATTATTAATAATTAAAAACATTTATTGAAAATCTATTTTTTCTCTTTCGTAACTCTATAATTTTATATATATGGTCGTGTCAAAAAATTTACCATTCATTAACATATATGAATAATATAATATTATATAATTATATATAATAATAATATTATATAATTAATTAAAAACATTTATTGAAAATATATTTTTTCTCTTTTTTAACTCTATAATTTTATATATGTATGACCATATATGGTCGTGTCAAAAATTTACCATTCATTAACATATATGAATAATATAATATTGTATAATTATATATATAATAATAATAATAATATTATATAATTATATCAATCATTTATTGAAAATATATTTTTTCTCTTTTTTCTCTATAATTTCATACATGTTCCCATAATTATAAAAGTGGTCAAATTGTAAGTCAAAATTAAAAAAAAATAAGTTTATTAGTTATTTCACAGAGCACATTATTTGAAACTAAATGAATTCAATGTAATTTTCACAAATATTGTCAAAAATGAACCGTTAGATAATGTTTGTTATTTCAATATTATATAAAATTCATTTAATGTTCAAACGTAATCCTTTAAAAATCTCTAAATTCTTCTAAAAACAAATTTATATCTCTTTAATATCTCTAAATTCTTTTAAACAAGAAATATATGGCTTAGACCACTTTCATAACTATGGGCACATATGTTCATTTATGATCCTTTTTCCACGGAGAGGGGGGTTGGAAAGAAAAAATTCTCTGTACACACATACACACACACACAGGAGTAAAAAAAATTAAACGTAAATGAAAGACAGAGAGACAGACAGAAAAAGAAAAGGGTTAGAATTGGATAAGGATGTGATAGTAAAGTTTCGATATAAAATATATATATATACGATCTCTGACAAATAACCACAGACCGATACGTTTATCCAAGCAAAGTTTACGATGCCGTATCCTGCGACGTGTTCCTCCAGGAATAAATAATCGAATTTTATTGGAAATTGGAAAGGGAAGTAATCGAACCCACCTTTAAGAAAAAGAAAAAGAAAAAGAAATAGAGAAAGATAAAGTGAGAGAGAGTGAGAGAGAGGGAGTGAAATAAACTCGGGTAAAGCAAACGAAGTAGCGGAAAAGGAAAATCGTTCTCGATGAAATTTCAACGGTTCGATGCGGTAGAAACAGGATGGGGAGGGGGCGGTGGGGGAGGGGGAAGGGTGGTAGGTTAAAGGTTGCAATCTAAACGTTACTTGGTCCCCGCGTCGTTCCGTGTAATTTACAAGAACGGTAAAACCAACGATGCGAGGCACGTGGTACAGGAAGGGTAAAAGTGAGGTGAGGTTTGGTTAAGAGTGGAGGGGGGGAGGGTCAAAAGGCAAGAGGGTTTCTGTACGTGTTAATGAAAATAATACCTCAACGCGGAGTTGGTGGCGAGTATGCGAACGATTATTAACGAACGTTCGTAAAGGTTTTCATAGCGGTAGTATCGTTTGATCAAACTTTTGTGCAACTTTGATTTGAACGATTGTTTAAAAAAAAAAAAAAGAAAAAAAAAGAAAAACGATTACGGGATAATCATTCGAACGATTGATTTATTTTCTTTTTTGGTTTCATTTAAGAAAGGTGTGGTTGTTTGTTAATTAAATCGTAAGGTATACATATGTGTGTAGGTGCATATAATTTTATTATATGTGTGTGTGTGTGTGTGTGTGTATGTTGGGGGAAAATATTTAGACAAAGAAGAATGCGGTATTCATTAACGTTGAATTCTGGTTAACGCGTTTTAGTGAAATAACGCTACGTTATTTAAATAATTCTCTCTAATCTCGTGGCTTTTGCGCTTTTACACGTTCCGTAAATCAGTCTAATACACGTTCGAAATAATTCGTTCACTCCCCGTAACCTTTTACCAGGTTCTCGTTGTGAAATCATCGTTTATACCGCTTATATTCTACGCTACGAAAATAATAGAGAGAGAAAGAGAGAGAAAGAGAGAGAAAGAGGGAGAAAGAGAGAGAAAGAGAGAACAACAAAAAAAGAAAATAATAATAATAATAATAATAAAAAGATAGATAGAGAAAGAGAGAGAAAGATATCATCGAAGCTCTGCTAAAATCTCATTTGGTAACTAAAATACTTTTGACAAGGTTCAATGATCTCTGGCAACATTTAATTTCATCCCTTCTCTTTCTCTTTCTCTCTCTCTCTCTCTCTCGTTCTTTATTTTTTCTTTATTTCGGTCGATCAATATTTATCAAAATGTTTTTTCTAAAATCATATAAAATATTTTGTAAATAGTTATACAATAATTATGAGATCGTTTAATCCTTTTGCACTCAAAAAATATCATACGCTTGAAAATACAATAAAATACAATAAATAAAACGAATATTTAATTATGTTTGTTTCTTCCTTTATAAATTTATTTAAATTGCATTAATTCGCTTATTAATTTATCTTTATTTTTAATTTATTTTTACTTTCCTATAAACTTATTTGAATTGTCTTAATTTTTATTTGTAAATTAAATTTCAGAAAAAAAAAGAAAAAGAAGAAAAAAAGGAACTACACATTTTTAAGATCGTCAATTATTTACCGATAACAAAATTGAAACATAATTCGAAATGCAAAAGTTAGTCCTAGGCATAAGTTAATGTTCTCTCTCTCTCTCTCTTTTTATCTTTTCCTATTCTTTACTTCTTCTTAAGAAGAATAAAAAAGTATCCACAGTAAATCTTTAAAAAATCGGCCGGTCACGATTTACCGCGATGTTTACCACGATTAATCGGACCATTTGTCGAACGGATAGAATCGAGCTCTCGCAAACGTGAGACACGACGAACTAGCAAATTTATAGTACGTTATCGTCCGTATGAATATCAAATCGTGATTATCATAATACCACGTGACGATTGCTAAAACCACTATACCATCACCACTACTACTAACAACTATCAACTATTCACTACTACCACTGACCATCATCGTCATCATCATGATCATGATCATCAGCAAAAGCAACAGCAACACGGTATTACGGTTTTCGCGAAACCAAGTTGGAATAATTTATCCCATTAATTCGTTTCAATCTCACCTCGAGTTATCTCACCTCGACCGAATAAAATCCAAAACGGATTCGACGACTTCTACGAACTTAGAGATGGATGGGGGAGTGGGCAGGGGAGGGGGTGGTAAAGGGATTATAATTCTGTCCCGAGTAATTTCGTACCATTTTTGTTCCATCGAGCAACAGACAGAAAGAGAGAGAAAAAATAATACTAAAAAAAAAGTACGGCGATGGGGGTTGGGGGGGGGGAAGAGAGGAGGAGACGGGGGTTGGAATGAATAGAAAAAAAAATACAAAAAAAAGGAGAGGAAAAGAAAGATAATATCCTTCCCCTTTTAATAAAAATATTTTCCCTAAAATTACAGAAAAACGTTTAAATTCTTTCAAGATACTCGAGACGCGTACTTCCGGTTTATTATTATTATTATATATATCATGATTGTTCTAGAAATGGGGGTAGTATCTGCTAGTAAAGACTAGGTTCGCTGAAATTCCGACATTATTAGTTTTCCCTCTCTGTCCCTTTTTTTTTCCCTTTAAAAGGGAACCAACATTACGGCGCATTTTGCTAGCCATAAAATATGACGGGGACACTTGGTAGTATCCATCTATCCATCCAACACAACCCATCTTTCATTTCTCACTTGTTTCATTCTTATAATATATATTTTTTGTTTCTTTTTATTATATTTTCACGTTCACCCGTGAAAATTGTAATCATATTTTATGAATGTAAACCAAAGTATCAAGAAAATTTAATATATTTATCGAATACGTTTATGCAATGATGGTTTTTTATTTGAGATATTAATAAATGTAAAGAAAAATCATTTAGATTATTATATCTGACAGATTCAATTTGATTTTTTTTCTTCTTCTTTTTTTTTTAATAAACAATAACAAACAATTGTCGTAAATTATTAATTATTAATTATTAACAAACAAATTCTGTAAATTATTAATTATTAATTATTAATGTAATTAAATATTATATATTATTAATTATTCATGTAAATTATATATTGTCACATGGGCATATAGATTTATTTAATAAGTCTAAATTATTTTCATTTTATTTTTTTAAATTTATTTAATCAGTCTATATCATTTATATTAAAAATTGTCTAAATTATTTTTAACTATTTCTAATTTTTTACCTGAATCTCTTTTATAAATTCTGTATTTAATAGGATTATCCCATAAAATAAAATATATAAATTACATTATATTACAAACATTACATAAACTACACATCAGTTTATATCGAAAATGACGTAAATCCATTTATATTCGAATCGAGATATTAAAGTATTTGCATTGGATTAAATTTCAAAATATAGATAACAAATGACATAATAATAGAATAATATTTTCGAATTTCTAAGAATATTAAAATTTATCATACCAATTAGCATAATTAACAATATTTAATAAATAATATAATTTTTGATAACTATCATTAAACTTACTCCACATTTGAAAATAAACACAAAATGAAGTTTCATTAATCAACCAATTTTCATGTTACAAAATCTTGAATAATTTGAAATATATATAATTAAAAAATTACTTAAGAATGAAAAGATCATGTAAAAATGTAACTGTTAAAGTATCCATCTCGATGAATTATATTTTAATTGGAAAATAAATTCGGAATTACGTCAAATTCGAAATAAAATCATATTTTGAATAAGAAATAAATGTAATAATCGTTTGAGCAGGTGGGCTAGCTTACCACATCGATGAGCTGGGACAATTTAAGTTTGATGCACACGCGCAGCACGTCTGACGTGTTGACAACCGGTCTCACCAATTTGTTGTAATTCGACAGCAAGTCGTCGTAGAGACGTTTCGCGTCCGGATTTCCGGCGACCGCACCGTGGACCACCAACGCCGAAAGGAACCACACGCGTAGTGTTTCCCCTATTATGGGGGGCATTGTGGATGATCCCCGTTTGCTCCACTATGACCAAACAACCCTTTTACACGCACTCCGAACTTCTCCCGTTTCAACCCCTCTCTCCTTTCTCAAACTTTGACAATCCGACTTTGACTCGACGACGATCGACCAATCGAATCTGCGAACGAAACACACGTCTCGTTTTATTTATTTACCCGAATTGCGATTTATATTTTCTTTCATCGTTAAATATTCGTATATCGTATGACGTATATCATATTTGTAATTTTTTGTTTTTATGTTTTATTCATCGATATTTTTCTACTTTCTCTATTTGAACTGTGATATTTTAAACGGTGGTGGTGGGGGAGATTTGTTTTTTTTTTATTCAACGTGATAATTAATACGTATTAGATTTTTATGGAATATTTCATATTAGAATCAGAATATTGTTACAACTTTGAAGATAAATATAATTTGTCTTTAAAAAATTTTGAATAATTTAATAAACAACTTTGTCACATATTACAATGTTAAACTTTGTTTTAAAATAAATATAATAAAATTAACACGTATTATATATACAAATTTTTATGGAAAATTTTAAATTAAAATCAGAATATTATTACAACTTTGAAGATAAATATAATTTGTCTTTAAAAAATTTTGAATAATTTAATAAACAACTTTGTTACAAATTACAACGTTAACCTTTGTTTTAAAATAAATATAATAAAATTAACACGTATTATATATATAGATTTTTATGAAAAATTTTAAATTAAAATCAGAATATTATTACATCATTGAAGATAAATATAATTTGTCTTTAAAAACTTTTAAATAATTTAATAAATAAATTTGTTACATATTACAATGTTAACCTTTGTTTTAAAATAAATATAATAAAATTAACACGTATTATATATACAGATTTTTATGGAAAATTTCATGTTAGAATCAGAATATTATTACAACTTTGAAGATAAATATAATATTTGTCTTTAAGAAATTTTTAATAATTTAATAAATAAATTTGTCACATATTACAATGTTAAACTTTGTTTTAAAATAAATATAATAAAATTAACACGTATTATATATACAGATTTTTATGGAAAATTTCATGTTAGAATCAGAATATTATTACAACTTTGAAGATAAATATAATTTGTCTTTAAAAAATTTTGAATAATTTAATAAACAACTTCGTCACATATTACAATGTTAATAATTATTTTAATTATCATTCATTCAATTAATAAATTTATTTCTACAATCTGATACGTATTAATGTATCAAAAAAAGAAAAAAAAAATACCACACATAACGTATATTTTATAAATAATTAATCCAACGCGAATGTTTGTTAAATAAATCTTTTAATAAGTTGTCCAAATGAATTTCTAAGCTTCTCCAACGTTATACTAACAAGAAACTAAAATGAATAATCTTTCTTTTTTTTTTTTGAGAAACTTGTGTCAACTCGCGTGTTCTCTCTCTCTCTCTCTCTTTCCCTCTTTCTCACAGTCTCTCTCTTTCTCTTTTTATCTTTCAAACCGCAAAGTATGGATATGATTTTATGCAAATGGTTGAGCCATGTAAGCTGCGTTTTGTGGGACAGCATTTAAGATGCGCCACGCGATATACGTGTAAACTTGGCAAGATGTTACACCCGTGCATAGTTTCGTGTTTTCATTTATGTATATCACGATGAAATAAACTTTCAAATACGTTTTACTCTCCTCCCTTTCTTTCTTTCCCTTTCCCTTTCTTTCCCTTTCTCTTTTTATTTCTTCCTTTTTCTTTTATATTTTACTAACGCGTTTTAAATAAAATGAAATTTTTTACGAAAGTGATTTCTCTCGAATAGATGAAAATCTTTCTTTACCAAACAACTTTTCATTTCATTAGGTCGGAGAAAACTTTTCTACGACAAATTAAAACGAGTTCTAAATTCTGGTAGAAGAGAGAGAGTTTGGAAGGAAAAGGGGAGGGTTGGGAGAGGAGGGGTTGGTTTCGTTAAAGAGTATTTAGCGTGTCTAATTAAATATATCGCATAATCTCGGCTAATTAAAGTACCACTATTATCTATGCGTAAAGATAATAATAACTGTATTAAACTGTATTCGTGTAACACCAAATTGAAATTGTTTAATTTTAATATCGTACAAAATAAATAAATTATTATAAAAATCACATATTATAGAAAATACACACGTGGGGACAAATAAAGATAATAATAACTGTATCAAACTGTATTAAACTGTATTCGTGTAATACCAAATTGAAATTGTTTAATTTTAACATCGTACAAAATAAATAAATTATTATAAAACTCACATATTATAGAAAATACACACGTGGGGACAAATAAAGATAATAATAACTGTATTAAACTGTATTAAACTGTATTCGTGTAACACCAAATTGAAATTGTTTAATTTTAACATCGTACAAAATAAATAAATTATTATAAAACTCACGTATTATAGAAAATACACACGTGGGGACAAATAAAGATAATAATAACTGTATTAAACTGTATTAAACTGTATTCGTGTAACACCAAATTGAAATTGTTTAATTTTAACATCGTACAAAAAAAGATAAATTATTATAAACGATACACTTATGGGGACAAATTATTACTATTATAATTATTATTAAAATATTTCATTTGACACACAATGATTACATCACGATCGTAGTTTATTACTGTATTAATGTATTTTCTTTTTTTTTCTTCTTTTTTTTTGCGTTCAAATATTCGATAAATTTTGTTATACGCGTGATCCCGTTCGTATGGATTAATATATATATATATCACGGAATGTATGATACTTTTTCGGATGAGATTAAAGCGTGAAAGATTTAATGATAGCACCGATAAACCAATGTAGATTTGCGTTATGCGAAATCGTCGAAACAGGAAGGAAATGGAGGACACTATACGAGAATATCGGAATAGTATCGGAAGTTCAGTGTTTGTGCACTGGAATCGATGAATCCCGTTTGCGATCTTGTTGTCATATGAATTTTCGTTCGATACAGTTGATCATTCGTTTTCATTCTTTTTTTTATTCTTTTCACTATAAAGAACAATGAGCTATAACTATTGTCAATCAAATGAAACGATATTAAACGTCTATCAAAACTACACCAATTTCAAATCGTAAGTTTTATTTTACTCTAATTTTCTTTAAAAACTAACACGATAAGAAAGAAAATCAACGATAGAATATAATTTAGATTAAACGCGTCTGAATATAAAGAACAAGTATATTCGAAATTCATGAATTAAATGAAAAAAGATACAAAAGTCATTAATTTAACAAAATATTTTAATACACGTATCTCACTCGTAATAAAATCACTTTGAAATTACGGGGACACTTGTATCGATGCGATGTGATCACCGTCTCGTATTTTATTATTATCTTTTATTTTTAAATAAAAAAAAAAAAACATATTAATATAAAGAGACGAATAAAATTAGAGAACAGTGGTAATAAAAGTTTCGTATCATTTTTCGCGTAATTAAAGTAGGATAAAAGAAAAAGAAACGATAGTAAAGAATAGAAGAAAGATATAAGGGGTGGATAAAAGATAAAAAGTCATAAAAAAAAAAGAAAAAGAAAGAAGAAAAAAGAAGAAGGAATAAAAGAGAGATGATCAAAGTTTCGCGGATGATTCGAACGAGGAGATTCCCACAGAGCGTGTAATTAAACCGGTACTCTCTCGATCGAGCTAGCGAACGTATTGTTATTCGAACCACTTGATTCCAACGTTGATGATCGATATTTCGAAACGTTGCTGGAACGAACATACGAACGAAAGAACGAAAGAAAAAACCACGAACAACGAGCATTTTTCAGGCACAATTCGCGCCTTGTTTTTAAGCCCACACGACGACGAATATAACCGCCACCGTGTAGATACTACACACCGAGAATGAATGAGTCTAACTCGTATAGATAGATACTACTACCTATATTTATACATTTTTATTCGGGATACAGTTTGGTGACACTTTTTCTACTCGATCCTCGTCAATCACATTTGTTTGATCAATCATCGAATTTCAACCGAGATAAATCAGAGAAAGAGAGAGAGAGAGAGAGAGGTAGTAGTTAGAAAGTAATAACGTGTACTTGTTAGATAAAGATATATGATGTGTGTGTGTGTGTGTGTCGTGTACGTGTGCTTTGAAATTATTCGGAAATATCCTTGTCAATCATTTTCTTTGATTTATCATCGAATTTCAACTACCGAGAGAAAATACATGTAATTATTATTAAGTTAACGTTACATTTCTAGTTCTCAATAAATTTCAAATACTTTTTAAGTTACTTTATCAATGAATTACAACACAAAAAATAAATATTTTTATATTTGTGTGTACATGTATAATCACTTTCTAGAATAAATCTGAAGAAATATATATATATGTGTATATGTTTAAATAATAATTCAAGAATTAATCACTCTAGAATAAATCTGAGGAAATGGTATGATCAGATCATAGTTGATCGTAGAGATTGAGTTTGATCGTAGTCCGACATAGTTTTAGTCTCTCGGACTGAATCCCTTAAGGGATTTGGATTACCCGATTAGGAGCTTCTATCTCTCTCACTCTCTCTATCTCTCTCTCTATTTCGCTTTCCAAATTCTGGTAACAACGTTCACAGACTATGGTCGTCGTAAATTCAACTCGACGTTGACTCTCTCACGCACCGATACACGAACGTGAAACTTCAAATTTACGATATCGAATGAATAAATGATCGAGTGAGTGAGTGAATGAGTGAGTGAGTAAATAAATGAACAAACGAATAAATTCAACGATCAGATTAACAGATAAAACAACAACAATTAAATGTATATATGATAATACCTATTCGCGTATTTCACGTATGAGAATGAAAAATTGATCGTTCTGTTGCACACACGGAAAACTGTTACGGACCCTTTCTTTCTTTCTTTCTTCGAGTATTTATTTTCTTTTTCTTCCTTTCTTTTCCCTTCAACACGCGCGGTATAGTCCTACGACAACGCAAAAGTCTAATTGCTTTTGACAAACTGGGTCAACGTTAACGTTATTTCGAATAGAAAAACCAAACCGGTAGTCGCGTTGCCCATACGATTCCCCCTTTTAAACAAAATCATCGATTCGTACGACGATTTATATCCTTTATCGTTGAAAGAGAGACACTTATAAGACAGACAGACAGATAGACAGAAAGTTTGAGAGAGACGGGGGCGAGGGCGGGGACAGGGGGTGGGGGGTGGAGATCGAAAAGATTAGAAGACAAATTTTCTAATAATCTTCGTTCATGAATCTCGATTATCGATATACACGCCTTAAAAATGAATAATATTTATCCGAATAAGTATAAAACACATTATTTATTATTTATTATTATTATTATTATTATTATATTATAAATAAAACGAACGATTAGCACCGATTGTAATCGAAGTAAAAAGAAACATTCCAATAAAAAATAAAAGATCTAAGGGGGTGGTTTGACAATTATTATACAGGACGTTTAGATAAAACGTACAAATCAAAATAGAAGATAACGATGAAGAACGGGATGTTCGATCAGATGAAACGATAAAACGTGATTATACAACTGCATACCGACGCGTAACATATCCCTCTCTCTCTCTCTCTTTCTATATATTATAATAATACTATATACGTATATATGTTTACATATACATGTATACACATATGCATATATGTTTACGCGTATATATTGTTGCACTAGATAAGAGATAAGAAATATAAGGAGAAGTGTAATGTTAGCATCCAATTGCGCTGGACGCACTGTTTGTGTCCGACGGGTTCTAACCTCGCGCACTCAAAGCCACGCCGGTTCTCTGAGGAAGCTTTTCTATCTCTTTCCCTCTCTCAGCCTCTCTCACCCTCTCCCTTTCTCTCTCTCTCTCTTTCTGTCTCTCTGTCTCTCTCTCTTTCGGCGCTGCACACTCGCACGCACTGCACCTACGACTGAAGGAGGCTACAGCTTTTGCTTGTCGTCCCTCGGCAGCAAAGCTTCGGCTAAAATTTCGCTCGAATAGAGGCGCCACTTTCGCTCCCGGCAGCCAACCACCCTTTTCGAAACATAGACACCACCCACCCAACCCCCGTTTATCAAGCCATATCCCCTACCTGCTACCATTGCTTCAACTACTACTACTATTACTACTACTACTACTACTACTATTGCTATCACGTTCTACGAACAGTGAAACGAACAGACTCGCTGCTGCTGCTGCTGCTGCTGCTGATGCTGATGCTGCTTCGAGGAATCTGGACCAAACGAGAGAACGTGCGCGCGCGCGCAGATAACTTCCCCCTTTCCTTCCTATTTCCATCCCCAACACCACCACCTCAACCCCCACCAAGGGGTTCTCTTCTCCTACTCCGCTGGTTCTACCCCCACCAACTTCACCTTCCCAACGTTACTTTCTTTCTTACTCTTATTCAACCCTCCCTTTCTTTCTTTCTTTCTTTCTTTCATCCCCTTATTTTCTTCTTGTTCTTGTTCTTGTTCTTTTTCTTCTTCTTCTTCTTGAAGACAAGTCATGCTACCACACGGTAGATACTTGCCGGTAAGGTGAGGTGCAAGCATCGGAAAGAACCCCATCGATGCTCCGCCCCCTCACGTGAAAGAGTGAGAAAGATTAAGTGTTATTTTTCTTCTCTTACTAATGTGCATGTATGGATGTATGTATGTATATGTATGTGTGTATGTAGGGATGTATTTGTGTAGGCAGACTTTCTTCGATCTGACCAAACGTGTGAAATACGTATCGAAGGGGTTCGAATGCATCGATGCATCGTTGCATTTTCTTTTTCTTTCTTACTTTTTTTTTTCTATTTGAAATGAAATCCATCGAATAAAAATATTACGCGTATTTCTTTTTTTAAATCCGATTATTTAACGTTACTCGTGTTTCTCTTGCGATAATTTGGATCCTTTGTTAATTCGCGAGTATAAGCAGACTTGTTTTTTCGAATCTAATTAAACGTATGAAATCTAAGGGTTTCACAATGTTTTATTATATTTTATAATCGGATTTTATTAATAAATTTAAAATAATAATTTTATTAGTTTGTTTTACGCGTTTAATTCGTATTCTTTTTTTTTGTTTATAATAATAATATCGATTGAAATTGTTTATTTCGCTATCGGATCTCTCGAAGGAAGGATGAGATTGAAAGTTTTCTTTATTTATGAGAGAATGAGTGGAAGATTTTGGTCTCTATTGTTATGGAAATGAAGAGCATGTACGATCCACGATGGGTTCAATTTCTTTTAGAAAAGAATATATAAAAAAATTTATTCTTAGTATTGTATTGATTATCATATGATGTATATATATGTAAATATGTGGTATATATTTTCGGAGCATCGATATCTTGAACGATCAAAAGAGAATAGAAGAGAAGAAGAAGAAGAAGAAGAAGAAAACATAATTTCAATTTATATTACTACGTATAATTTATACAACAATTTTTATTATTTTTTTTTATATCATAAACGATCCTAATACAAACCTCGAGATACTTTTATAGACATTGTTGTAAATATCCACTGATAAAATTTCAATATTAAACCTTGCAGTTTGAAAAAAAAAATAAAACAGTACTTTCTGTAACAAAAAACTAGATAAAAAGGGCATGTGTGGTAAAATGAAATTCGATGTACGAACCACGATGAAAACTTTTCAATTGGATTATTTAATAAATACTGAAATTGAAAAAATAACGAATTTAAATAACCAAAAAGTGGATATTATAAAATATCGAATTTTCAATGCACTAGAAAATGTGTTTTTCTATATTTAAATACAAGTGAATATGAAAAAATGCATGAGTCTGATGCATGTTTTTTTCAATACACAAATAGATGAATAAAAAAATATTTCTATTTCGTACAAAATTATTAATGCATCAATACAATGAAAAATAGACATAAAAAATTATTCAAGACACGTTATAAAAAACTGAATCAATTGTGAATATTTTACAATATTTCAAAATTAATAAACCTCGCTTTTAAAGGAAAAAAAAATTACAAATATTGCACCTTGGGTCGTATTACAAAATGCATACGCAATTATGCATATCGCCATAACTATAACCATAACGAGATCAAATCTACATTTGATCGATACAGATTACATAAATTTTATATTTAATAACATTTATATTAACGCGAAGTATGCAGTTACATCGATTGTCTGATGTATATATTACATCATTTATATACAAGTTACTTTTTTATTTCTACTAAACTATAAAAAAACACAAAAAATAGTAATACAATTCAACAATTTTCGAAGCACGTATTTTAAATTAATATGAATTAAAGTACATCAATGCAATATGAAATCTTAAAAGAAGAAAAAAATTGAAATTCAATATACAACAATATTAATTGAACAGTGAAACAATATTGATAATTAATTAATTGCTACTGCTTGCTTTAACAGATTCTAAACTAATCAAATCTCATAGATTGTTAACCGGAATAATGGGAGTAATTTTTAATATTAATAAGTGGTGCAACCTTACATCGCAGCTCTGCCCCAAATGTGACAGGTGCGCATACGTTCTTTATGATTGTAAAAAATAGAAAAATAAAATAGTTGGGTAAGATTATTCCAAGTTAACATCTACAAGCTTGATAATCCCCAGGTGCATTTACAATCCCGTATACAAGCCTGGGGTTCCTATTCTCAACTTATTCATAATAATCCACACTCTCTCTCGAGAGTGTGGGGAAGCCTTTTAATTTGGTTTATTTGTATATCAAGATTTATGCATTTTTATTCATATCATATAATTTTTTCTATTATAAATCTGTGTAAAAATATTTCAATGATTTTTATATCATCTCTCTTTGGTTTCCTTTCTTAAAAAAAAACTTTTATTTATATATATATTTATTAAAAATACTTTCTTTAAATAATTCTTATGCAAAGTTGATATTTATTTGTTAATAATTTTAGAATCAAAATGCACACCCTTGACATATTTATATGCACTCGCATGTGCTGGCTGTACTTTCGTGTATTTTCATTCGCTTAGCAAGACTTATACGTTTCTAATCAGAATGATTCAAAATAGCTTTTCATTTTTAATTTGCACTATTTAATTATTATATATAGATTATATAAAAAATGAAATTTTCTAATTATTATTAGATAAATTTCATTGGTTAAAAAAAAAATTACGAAGATAAAAATATTTTAAATATTCATTTATTTAGTACTTTTATTAGTTCATTTATTCCTTCATTTTTGATCATTCTGAATGAAAAAAGTATATTCTTACTGTATATTCATCTGCATTTAGCAGGTATGTTCGACTGCATTTAGCAGTTATATTCATCTGCGTTTAGCAGGCATATTTGTACTTACTGCGATTTTCATATGCACTTTTAAGTGCAGGCAAGCCTTTTAAATTGTTTCATTTATGTACCAAAACTATATACATTTTTATTCCAAAACAATAATCTTTTTACTTTTATATATAATAGATAAAAAAATATATTAATCATCTTCATACTATTCATTATTTCTTCTCCATAAATCTCTTATAAAATCTTTCTTTAAATATTTGTGTATAGTAAAAATACTTTCTCCCACTCTCTCTTATGAACTTATTAATTCTTTCATATCGTATTTATTTATAAAAAATTTTGGAATGAAAATGTATATTCCGGACATATTAATCTGCACTTATGAGTGCTAGCTGCCATTCGTTTTATTTCATTCTTTCAGCAAGACTTATATATTTTACAATCAGAATGATTCAAAATTCTTTCTCATTAATTTGCACTATGTAAATTTAAATCAATTATTTTATATAGATAAAAGGGAAATTTTCTAATAATTATTAGATAAATTTCTTTGATTAAAAAAAAAATTACGAAGATAGAAATATTTTAAATATTCATTTATTTGGTACTTTTATTAGTGCATTCATTCCTTCATTTTTGATCATTCTGAATGAAAAAAGTATATTCTTACTGTATGTTCATCTGCATTTAGCAGGTATTTTCTTCTGCATTTAGCAGGTATGTTTGTACTTACTGCGATTTTCATATGCACTTCTCAGTGAAGGCATGTACTTACTGCGATTTTCGTATGCACTTTTCAGTGGTGTCATGTACTTACTGCGATTTTCATATGCACTTTTCAGTGCTGTCATGTACTTACTGCGATTTTCATTTGCACTCTTCAGTGCATTTAATCGGAATGATTCAAAATTTTTTTTCTTTAATTTGTTACTATTTAAAATAAAAATCAACTATCATATATTCAAGAAAAAAAATGTGCAATTAGGGTAAAAGACTATGTGAAGCAAAGTGGAAACAGGAATCTTGTAACTTTTTGAATGCAATAAAAAAATATAGTAAATAAAAAATATTATATATATTTAATAAATTATTATATTTTATATTAGAAAAAAATTGAAATGAATTTAAATGATATTAAAATATTTAAAATGTTTATTCATTATATACTTTGATAAATGTGATTATTAATTCAATTTGAATCATTCTGAATGATGAAACCTTTATTGTGTTGTTGTTATCTGCATGTTTGAATACAGAAATATCCTCTTCTTCCATCGTTGTATCCAAATGCACTATTTGTGCAAGCTGCAGCAATCCATAGACGTCCACACAATTTTAACGAACGTGACTCTAATTTAATGAAAAATATCAAAGACAAAACTCTAATTTATATACTTCAAAAATGCAATGACTCGACTATTAATTTATTTTAATAAGAAAATTGCAATGACTCGACTTTTAATTTATTTAATAAGAAAATTGCAATGACTCGACTTTTAATTTATTTAATAAGAAAATTGCAATGACTCGACTTTTAATTTAATTTAATAGGAAAACTGCAATGACTCGACTTTTAATTTAATTTAATAGGAAAAATGCAAAGACTCGACTTGTAATTTTATTTAATAGAAAAACTGCAATGACTCGATTTTTAATTAAATAAGAAAAATGCAATGACTCTATTAATTAAATAAAAATAGCAAAATCTTGACTCTAGTATTTAAAAGACTCTAATTTTTCACGAACGCGAGTGTGGGACAGCGTTAGGAGATGGAATGGTCCATCATCTCCATTCAGGAACAACTTATAACTAATACTACTACGAGCATAAGTGACAACGTGATAAAGGGGTAGAAAAAGGATTTTGATATGACCACGAATCATTGATCAAAGGGTTATCAAAGATATCCTTTGAAAAATAACTCGTAGTCGAATAGTTGCCCACTTGATACCACAATTTGTGGGGGCCTCTTCGGCATTTTGCCTCTTCTTTGCTTCGTGCCCTGACCACTGCAATGGAGCATTTCCTACGTGCGACGCAAGAAAAGATTACGTATCAAAAAACGCCCTACCATTTGAAACAATACATCACAAAAATTGGCACATTTCAGTGGATTATATCAAAAGAATGAAATCGTCCCTGAGCTAAACCGACCTAATCCCGACCTGTTCTCACCATACGCGACAAGACTCAAACCCTCGTGTTTAATAAAACGCATTTTATTGTACGAGACGCATTTGATCTAAGCTGAAAGAAAATTGGGAAGGAACCAACACAGTTATTAGTAATTTTATTTCCGCAGGTTTTTACGCTGGTATTTTTTTTTGTTTTCGTTTTTGTTTTTATTCTTATTCTTACTTAACCTAACGAGAGGTAAGAGCTTGCAACGTACAGTATCGATTTATCCTAAATAATATAACCACTGAAATATGACAAAGTTCATAAATGCATCATCCCAAACGCCACTGACGAATCCCAACACGCAAACTCAACTGCGTTCCTACCTGAGTGCGTCTCGATTTTTTCTAACACAAATTTTATTTACTTACTTATTTTTAAAAAAATATTAAAAAAAAATAAATGTGTACAAGAGTGTAAAAATATTGAATTTATTCCGTAAAGTAATTATACTAGCCTGTGGACGATCAATGGACTCAAAAGAATTCACCGATCGTACGCAACTACACAAGCACATTTAATCGAATGCTCCAGCAGATATATTTTTTTTTCTGAATGATGAACCTATTACAAACTAGGATTAACACATTGCACATTAAAGGTGAAAATGTTTCGATAAAAAGAAAAAATTACAACAATTGTAATAATCTCATTTTATTCGAATGGATATATGTTATTTCTAACATTAAGAAGTATATTACTAAAAATCGCGAAGTGCAAGTGTTAATATACTTAAAAAACTAAGTATCAAAACAAATTCAAAATCCTTTGCTAAGTTCAAAAGATATTGGGTGATCTATCTAATGTTCTCATTGGTTGCAAAGTATTTTTGAACTGCTTGATACAATCATCTTAACTTAACGCATAGTATCAGCAAAAAAAATGGAGAGAAAAGGAATAATGAAAAGTGTAAAAATTTGCTGACACTTAGCTGAAACCCCGGAGGCAGGAATGTCCATCCTGAATGGAAGCAAACCTTTTGCCGTTCCCGGTCCTTACCTACTTAAAATTAAAGTATTCACATACACTCAAAAAAGTATGCTACCTGCCTATCCCTCCTCCTATATTTAAAAGTGCAAACAGACACACCAACACAATCATTCCACGCTGGATCTGTACTCACATACCACCAGGGTGCAAAAAGCCTAAACTAGAGAGCATGCCCCGGGGCACCTCCGACACCCTAGTTCAACCACGTTCTAAACTTATATTCTATAAGGTTACGTACCCAATGCTGTAATCGTCTGCCAAGGCTAGTGATTATTGCAATAATAACTAAAGCAAAAATACTGGTACATACTAGTATATATCTGCATACTAATATGATACAAGTATTGTCAAATTTCCACAAATAAATGTGAAAACTCTACTATTCAAAACGATTCGGAAAAAAAAATAATGAGAAAAATTTAATGTAAGTAAAAAAATACAAGTACATATCACACGTGACTGTACAAGTATTTATTTGAATATTGAATAATGCATTAATAGAAAACTTTCGCGAAACGATGTACAGTACACACTACCTAATACGCACACACTGGTGTAAAGTACATCGTGCAATCACTAACACAATGACAGCCGCCAAAGGAAACCTTAATAACTAATAACCCATGCAAACTTTTTCTCACCCATACGTGTAACACCTGGGCAACACGCATCGATGAGAACGAAGAGAGCATAGGGGGGAGAAAAGGGGAATTAGTATATTAGGCTGAAAATCCTGATCTAAAAATACATAATTAACATACATATATACATGAAAAAACATTTTTATAAAAATTCATCTAAACGGATTAAGGACTCTACAAGTCATTTGGTGAATAATGACTTAAGCAAGTGAATGAAAAAAAAAAAAAGTACCCCATAAGAAACGTTTTATATTATATTAATATATAATACTGTTTCGAGGTAGAGCAGTGTAGAGTGACTCTAACGGTGACAAAGATGGATGTTTCTTGCAAACCTCGGACGACTCTTTCATTAAATGGCTGTTCTAATTAAAGAACTGGGTTTTAAACCACCACTTAATTGCCAGAATCTATCCGTTCGCGAATTTGATTTGTCTTCTTGCTCATTTATTGATAATAATATCGAAGTATCGATATATTGAAATAATCACGATTGAAATACTAATCAAGATTGAAAAACTAATTACGAAGCAATGCATATAAAATAATTTTTACATGCTTTATTGGCACGAAATCGAGTAAATTAATGCTCGATTTCACCATTACTAACACGATTAAATACGTAAAGAGAAAAAAATAAGTACAATAATTAATTGCAATAATTATTAAGTGAACTGAAACCGATGAAACAAGAAGACCCTGGCCTAATCTAAATAAATCACATATATAAAAATATCACACATATATTGGGGAATCACTCGTGAGCAAAATCAAAGATCTTACTCACGGTCGCTTATGCTCGTTTAAGACAAAACACATCTACGAATACAACCAGGAACCCGTGCCGATATTGGAACTTTCATCCTCGGCATGATTGGATCACTGGAGGAACTTTAAATTTGTTCACTCACTCGTTACCAATTGTTACCATAAAAATAAAATAAAAAATGAAACTGAACAATTGGCAGTAGAAGTTCTGCGATGGCTCCAAAACACTCGTCCCCCTCGCTGTTGGTTGAACGATGTCGTGAAGTTGATTTAAATTGGATGAATCGTTGAATTGTTGAATTGTTGAATTGTTGAATCGTTGAATCGTTGAATTGTTTAATTGTTGAATCGATGAATCGTTGAATTGTTGAATCGTTGAATCGATGAATCGATGATTAATCTATATTTAAAAATAAAAAATAAAATTAATTATGTTTCATATCATTCAAAAGATTTTTCATGAATAGAAAACATGAACAAAAACAATCATGATTTAAAAAATGAATATGTGAGAAGTAATAATTAAGATTAGAAAATAATACTAACCGTTGATTTATCCAGACGAAGCCCCAGATTCGTCGATAAAGATGATCCAGAAGAAATAAAGATGTGAAGTTGATTTAAATTTGATGAATTGTTGAATTGTTGAATCGATGAATCGTTGAATTGATGAGTAATCTGTAATTAAAAATAAAAAATAAAATTAATTATGTTTCATATCATTCAAAAGATTTTTCATGAATGAAAAACATGAATAAAAACAATCATGATTTAAAAAATGAATGTATGAGAAGTAATAATTAAGATTAGAAAATAATACTAACCGTTGATTTATCCAGACGAAGCCCCAGGTTCGTCGATAAAGATGATCCAGAAGAAGTAAAGATGTTAATTCACACTTTCGACCATGACAATATTTTAATCGAAACGCAAATCCTCTTCTACCGAATTGGTCGAAAGTGTGTTAATGATTCTAATCGAGTACCGAACAAATTGTTTTTTTAACAAGAATATTTTAACAAATTCTTGCATTGATTTTAAATATTACGATTGAATTACTTTTAAAGCAATCTATACGATTGCATACAAAAAATGCAACATTTTTCGAAACAAAGTGACTCTAAGATTGCATTGCTCGCAATCGCAACTGAAGCTCTGAAAATCAAAGTTTAGTTAAAGCAAGTCGTAGCGTACTTCTGTTTATTTATTATGTTCCTAATAAAAAATATATTAATCGTTTTATAATTCAATTATTTAAACTACGTATTCCAAAAATTCTGAAATCGTGCTACTATTTTTATATGCTTTAATTATTAATAAAAAAAAAATTATTCGAAAGATGCAACCACAAACTTGTAAACTACAAAAAAAAAATAAGATAAAAATACAAACGAACAAATATCGCGTTGCATTCTATCTTTCAAAGAATAAATTTCATCGCGATAGGGTTATTTTTACAGAAGTATGCTAATTGCGTTAATATCTATAGGAAAAAATAGATATAGCATTAGTGTAAAACTAAACAAGGTACAATATTCATATATAATCATTTGAACAATTAATTAAAATCGATCGAACGTGTCTTGAATTATTTATATGAATTTAATACCATAAGAAATAAAATGAATTTATATTAATAAAATTTAAACAACAAGCGTGATTAAATAATTAATTCGATAAATCATTTCAATCACATTAGAATTAATAAACGAAACGAGAAGTTCAAAATTTCTAATGCACCGAACGTCATCCATTGGCCCGACAGTGCTTACGTTGCACCATACAAATTCTATGAACACCGTAAGCAATATTGAAATTAAAGAAAAAAAGAAAAAAGTACTTGCACGTATACGTATAGTTATACCAGTGTTCTACCATTGATTAGAATAATTTCAATGACTTTCTAAAACCATAGAAACAATGGGATGATCGCGTCTTTCTGAAACCATAAAAAGAATAAGAGATTATGTTAAAAATGTTTGTGAAACCATAATATAAGCATCATATAATTCTAATTACAGATCTTCTTACCTAATTTCAATGCATTCACGTTATCGATAATGATTGCGTGTACCTGTATATCAAATGAGATTTGATTAGATTACAAGATTTGATATTAAAATATTATTTAATTATTACGTAATAATTACTTACACGGAGCGGAATTAGTTACGACTTGTCTTGCCGCCATCCGAAAACAAAGTGAGGGATGACGTAGGTAGTACCTCTCCCCTCCTATTTACCTTATAAGATAGTCTAGAAATGTTTTTCTATGCGTACTAGACGAAAGACAACGTGTATACATAGCCGAGGCTTACCTCGTTTGACTTTGACCTTCACCTTCGCGTGTATTTCTCTTTCTCAACGTACATTCAAACGTATGTAGTCGTTAGTACACATAAAAATGAAAAGTAAATACGCGTGTTAGAGAAAATAAACTTGTACAAATAAAAAACGTAGTATGAGAATGTATTGAGTGTTACTTTTTTGTTGATGTATTGTTTTGTATTTTTAAAGATAGACTTTTATTTATTTCTATGTAACTTTTATATTGATTCTTTGATTGAAATTATTTTAGAATATTATTATCAAATGTAATATGAAATTTTTTATAAGCATAATAGAAATGGTATATGCATATTAAAATATATATATTAAATGTATTAGATTGTTAGGAAATGTAGATAATCAATAAGTATATTTATATATATATATATCGATTATTAGATTTAAAAATCTTTCATTGATTCTTTCTCTGATTGAAATTATTTTAGAATATAATTATCAAATGTAATATGAAATTATTTTAAAGCATAATAGCATATTAAAATACATATATATTAAATGTATTAGATTGTTAGGAAATTTAGATTTAATATTATGAAAAATGATTGTTAAATTTATCTCAAATTTTGTGATAAATTAATTAAAATGCATATTAAAACATCATTACGTTGATTGAAATTATTTTAGAAAATAATTATCACAAATGTAATATGGAATTTTTTATAAGCATAATAGAAATGTATACGCATATTAAAATATATATATTAAATGTGTTAGATTGCTAGAAAATGTAGATAATCAATAAGTATATTTATGTATATATCGATTATTAGTTTTAATATTATGGACAATTATTTTTAAATATCTTTCATTGATTCTTTATCTGATAGAAATTATTTTAGAATATAATTGTCCAATGTAATATGAAATTTTTTATAAGCATAATAGAAATGTATATGCATATTAAAATACATATATATTAAATGTATTAGATTACAATATTATGAAGAATATATTATGAAATATAATATTATGAAAAATGATTGTTAAATTTATGTCAAATTTTTTGATGAACTAATTAAAATGCATATTAAAACATCATTACCTTGATTCTTGTAAAATGGGTGTCCAGATATATTCTATATTATTTTCTTATTCCGAACGTGATCGAAGGAAATGGTGGTTGGGGTGGGAGTGTGGGTGGGGGTCAAAAAGAAGCTAATGCAAGTCCACCATATTGAAAGGAATTTGGCAAGATACCAATGATCATCTTGTATCGGCAACATTGACCTCGTGTCGATACATAAAACGTACCGGATGCATGTATACCATAAGTACACACACATACACACACACACACATACTTATATATATTTAATATATTTTTCTTCTTTATAATGCGAACAAATTTTTCTTTACACACAAATTCAAAAAAACAAATGAATATTTTTCTTAATTATCCAATCAAATGTTTCTTTACGAAATTCAAAATCGTATCACCGCATGGGAAATGATCGTCAATGTGAAAGTATTCGTGTAAGCTACGAAACAAAAAATTGACTATTTCGTTAAAATTGATGGTATTTTTATAAAACAGAAAAAGAACATTTTTATTTTGTTTTTTTTTTTTTTGTCAAATTTTTCGATCAATCCATGAACCAATGTGCGGTTTATTCAATACCCCTTTCCTCTTTCTATTCTTCCATGGGGGGCGGGGAGGGTGGTGGGGTGGTTATCGAGAAAAAGAGAGAGGTATTTGTGAAGCACAGCAGGACTTAATCTTTTTCCCGTTCGTTTCGTTCAATTTGTCAGCGGATATCCCGAAGAGACGTGGACCAATTCGCAAAGTTTTCATCCGTTTCGCTATTTATCCATTTTACGATCCTCTCATTCTCTCTCTCTCTCTCTCTTTTTCCTCTCTCTTCCTGTATGTCACTCTCATTTATACTTTTTTTCTTATTTTTATTCATTCTCGATCAATATTTTAAATAAATGATTTAAGTATAATACTTGCATTAAAATCACAGTACGTTCCTTCATATTAATATATACAATCCTGATTAATATTTCTAATATAAATATTAAGCATCTGATAATAATCAAAAATATTAACCTAACGAAAATAATCAATTTTTTCTATATAAAAGAAAAAAAAAATAAGATATGAATTTTTGTAAAGTGTGCAACAAAAAAGAAAAACAATTAATAGTATTAAATATATCAATACACAAATAATATAATATAATAAATATAATAGTATTAAAATATATCAATACACAAATATATATATATATAATATAATATAATAAATATAATAGTATTAAATATATATCAATACATATAAATAATAAAATATATTAAATAATCTATTGACACAACAACAACAAAAAAAAGAAAATCAAAAATATATATATTATTCATTATTATATTATTATATTATATAAAAATATATATATTATTCATTATTCATATCATACTTATTACAAAATACTGATCAAAGAGAGTAGAAGAATATGATAAAAAAAGAAAGAAAAAAACAAAAAAAGAAACGTTCCTTCATATTAATATACAATCCTGATTAATATTTCTAATATAAATATTGACCATATGATAATAATCAAAAATATTAACCTAACGAAAATAATCAATCATTTCTATAATATTTATTTAAACATTTAATTTCATTATTTTCTATAGAAATTTTATTTTACAAATTTTCGTAGGCTTTTTCTCACATTCGCATTATAAATGAAATACAAATTTGAAAATAATAAAATTGAATTATTCAATCATTTTCCTTGGAAAACAATTTGTTCATCTAGATATTTATTTAAACATTTAATTTCATTATTTTCTATAGAAATTTTATTTTAAAATTTTCGTAGGCTTTTTCTCACATTCGCAATATAAATGAATTACAAATTTGAAAATAATAAAATTGAATTATTCAATCATTTTCCTCGAAAAACAATTTGTTCATCTAGATATTTATTGAAACATTTAATTTCATTATTTTCTATAGAAATTTTATTTTAAAATTTCGTAGGCCTTTTCTCACATTCGCAATATTCTTAGTGTTAGCTGTTGGAAAAAGGGTGAAGGGTTGAAAGGGTTTGGCAAGGATAAGGGTCTGATCAAAGAAAGATAGAAAGAAAGAAAATGAGAAAGGGAAAAAGAGGAAAATAAGAATAAACGAGGAAGATGAGTAGAGGAAGAGGTGAAACAAAATTTATCTCGATTAAACTTGGAAACTTTAGGTTGAAGTTTTTCTTTACTGAGTTTCCTTCTAATGGGAGTTTCAGAATGGAAGAAGCACCTCGTCTTCGTGCCATATATTAAGGACCGATTTCTATCTTCGTGAAATATTAAGTTTCAAGAATGGAGAGGAAAGACTCTGTGTAGGATTCGTTGAAACAAAAAAAAAAAAAAGAAAATTTCAGTAGCTGGACGGACTGTGAACCGGGATTCGAATCAAGGAATTTTCTCCAATGTAATTCGACGTAAATGACGTAGATTTTTTTGGACAATTTTTTTCTTCCAAAACTTCGGAATTCTTCGAATAATCTGATTTTTTGTATGCTACTTCCTGTGACGTCATATTATCCTGTTACAAAATTCATTTTTCGACAATAGTTGAATACATTTTCTGAAAAAATGTGAATACGTAACAGGATCGCATGAAGTACGAACAAATGACACGATTATATTCTTCGGTATTTTTTCATTTTAAATATCTGTATTTTTTTTTTTAGACGAAGCAAGAAAAAAGAATAAACATTTTTAATGAAGGTGTAGAAAAAAAAATATCCACCAGACGAAATCGTCATTTTTTGTTAGATTTTTTTCTTTTTCATATTCTTTATATTATTTCAAATTATTCGTGTGAAAACGTATACGTTTATAATAAAAATTATATACCTTATAATAATATATAAAATATTATGTATAAATAATAATATATATATAAATAAATAGATAAATAATAATAATAATAATAATAAATATAATAAATAATAATAATAATATATAAATAAAAATATTATAATATAATATATAAATATATACCTTATAAATAATTGCCTCTACAAAAATTTTAATTATATTAATATAATTTTTTAAATATTTTTCTAACTATTTCTTTATTTATTTTTTATCATTATTATTATTATTATTATTATTTATTATTTCTATTTATATTTATTTTTCCGAGCACGGAGATATTTAGTAATCTTTCTGAATAATAATTAAATATACAATAAAAAAAGAAAAGAAAAGAAAAGAAAAGAAAAGAAAATTAAGTAAAAAATACAAAATAATTATACGACAAGACGTTCTCTCGAAAAAAACAAAAAAATAATTCAATTTATTTTCCACGTGATACTATTGTTAATCCTCCCCTCTCTTCAAAATTATTTTTACCTTCCTTCTTTCTTATTTCTTGTCGACAAAAAAAATATCTTTCTTTCTCGAGCACCTTGCACGACAAATTATATTACATCGTAGGCAATATATTTTTCCTCATCGTAACTCGGTTGGCGAGGATGAAGCTGATGTTGGTGAAGCAGTAGTGGGTGGTAAAGGAAAGGAGTAGGGGAGGGGGAGGGAGAAGGAAGAGGAAGGATCGCGAGGAGGGAATAGGAGATCGATAACAGTCAAAAGTTTTTATCTGGAAAACTAGATATCAGAAAGGAAGAAGAAGGTGTAAGAAGAAGAAAAAAAAAGGATATCACGGGGTGAGTGGGTGAGTGGGTGGGGGGGGGGTTAGGGTGGTTCGGAAAATACGTGAGAATTTTCGTGCGAGCAAGTAATGCCATAGCACGTGCAACTAAGCAGAAAGGGTGGATGATGGGGTGGCGGGGGTGGGGGTGGGGGCGAGGGGGAGGGGGGTGAGGGCTTGAGAAGCATCGAATGACGGTATAAGCATTTTCTCCATTTTACAAATACTTTTCACCCTCTCTCCTCTCTCTCTCTCTCTTTTTCTTTTTTTTTTTTTTCTATCCGTCTCTTTCTCTTCCCATGTTCGACTTCCTATTTCTTCTCTCTTGTCACTTCATTTGACGCATCAAACGCATTCGGAATTTTGTCGATGCGTGAGAAAGAAAGAGAGAATGAGTGAGAGAGAGAGAGAGAGAGAGAGAGAGATAGAAATTCCTATCTCGTTATTTTCATTTTTAGATTTCTTTTTTCTTTTTTTTTTTTTTTTATTATTCATTTCGTATAGTAGCCTATACACACGGTAAACCGGATGTAATGTATATATTATATATATATAAAACTAGGATAGAAAAAAAAGAGAGAGGATTTATCTATTAACGTTGGGACTACGCGTATCAAAAAGGAGATTCGCGTAGTTTTTGATGGAAGTCCTGCGAAATTCGTTTCTTTTTTTCTTTCTTTTTGTAAGCCATTCAATTTTTATTCCCCTCAAGTCCCCCCCCCCTCCTACTCCCACTCCCGCCCTCTTCGCACCTCACTTCACCCCAGACCAGACCGATTTTCATCTCGAAATACGAGATCATGAGCGAATGGGGGTTTTTTTTTTTTTTTTTTCTTTTTTCCTTCAAAAGATCCAACCGTTTGATATTATAGATTAAATAGTATTCTTTTTCTGTTTCATTTTTTTTTTTCTTTTTTTATCATATTCTTTTAATCTCTTTGGTCAGTATTTTGTAATAAGTATGATATGAATAATGAATAATATATATATATTTTTATATAATATAATAATATAATAATGAATAATATATATATTTTTGATTTTCTTTTTGTTGTTGTTGTTGTGTCAATAGATTATTTAATATATTTTATTATTTATATGTATTGATATATATTTAATACTATTATATTTATTATATTATATTATATATATTTGTGTATTGATATATTTTAATACTATTATATTTATTATTATATATTATTTGTGTATTGATATATTTAATACTATTAATTGTTTTTTTCTTTTGTTGCACACTTTACAAAAATTCACATCTTATTATACCTAGATTAACAAATTGTTTTCCAAGGAAAATGATTGAATAAATTAAATTTAATTATTTTCAAATTTGTATTTCATTTATATTGCGAATGTGAGAAAAGGCCTACGAAAATTTTAAAATAAAATTTCTATAGAAAATAATGAAATTAAATGTTTAAATAAATACCTAGATGAACAAATTGTTTTGAAATGATTGAAAATGATTGAATAATTAAATTTCATTATTTTCAAATTTGTATTTCATTTATATTGCGAATGTGAGAAAAGGCCTACAAAATTTTAAATAAAATTTCTATAGAAAATAATGAAATTAAATGTTTAAATAAATACCTAGATGAACAAATTGTTTTCAAATGAGTGAAAATGATTGAATAAATTCAATTTCATTATTTTCAAATTTGTATTTCATTTATTTACGGTTAAATCGTTTGATCGATAAATAAATTCGTTAGTTTTGAGATTAATTTATCTTCTTAACAAATTATAATATGTGAGCACTGATATAAATTGAGAAAATGAAATAAATTTTAATAATAAATGATATTATAATTAAAACAAATTTTAAATTCATAGTAATATCGATTAAATAATTTCTCAATTTTCTTCGTTGTTCGTAAAAATAATCGATCTGACGAATGATTGTTGTTCGTATATTAAAAAAGAAAAAATAGAAAAAAGAATAGAAGAAAATTCGAGAAACATTTATAAATCATAAAACTTTTCAACTCAACCCATATATATTTTTTCTATAATTTCTATCTCTTGAATTAAACCATAAAAAATATATTTTACCATCCGAACTAAACTGTTACATAATAATACTTCTTAATAATGTTTTCTTTGAAACAAATAATTGCTTGCACAGTGAACAGTGAAATATGCATTTTGACGAACAACTACAAATGTGTAGAATTAAAAATAAAAAAAAAGATTAGTATCGCATCAACCAAAAAAAAAAAAATGAAAAAATAAAAATCATTTCCCCATAAATAATATCGTACGTAAATTTTTTTTTATTAGATATTTAATTATTAGGAGGAAAAAAAAAGAATTCTCGTTGATAGGAGAAGAGACACTTGTATCTTTTTATTTTTTTTTTTTCTTTCCCCTTTTGTTCTCGTCATTTTAATTGCATTCACAATCCTTTTCGTGCGATCGATAATAGAAGGAATAATCTGACAGAGGTTTTTTCCGTGTGTTCGAGAAAGAGATAAAAGCAAGCCCCGATGGATCGTCGTACGATGGGAAATTCTATTGGGATAACTCGATCAAAACTGAAAGTCGAGTTGTGCCAGGGTGAAACGTTGGGTACACGAACCGAACCATGTCGGATTTGAAATTAATGGCTAACTCATGCGAGTTCGCGAACGTAACCGCAAATAGGAGATAACTTTCTAGCGAGTATCCACGTGAAAGTAATCCGAGTGTGTAGAAACGAGATAATTACTTTCTATTATTAATCGAATATTATTTGATTATAAAAGAATGATAAGAAATGATGAACGAAACGTAAAAGAAAAATAAAAGAAAAAAGGTATAAGTTGTATTATTAGATAATTAAAATTTTGTACAAAAATTTATCGATTAATTTATCATTATCTTATTTAATCGTAAGATTTTGTGATTTGTCGTTTGTATATTTATAATCTAATTATTTTCATTTAATAATTATATATATTATATCAATATATTATTTTTATTTAATTTATATTATATTTAATTTAATTATCGCGTTAACGAGTTATTATGATTATTTTTAATCTACGTTTGTTTTATAAATGTACGTAGAAAAATATACGAAGAATAAACAGCAAATATTAACACGATTGATTCAATATTTTGTTCGTCTATAATTTTATTACGAATACATTGTATTTAACTTTTCAATCTCTCGTATCTTCGTATTAGTTTTTTCGTAAAGTTAAGTTTCTATAAAATTGTCGTCCCTTTTCTTTTTCTTCTTCTTCTTCTTTTCATTTCTTTTCTTTATCTTGGAAAAACGCGTCGAGGGAGATCTTTTTCTGCGGTTCGCACGTACGAATCCTCGCGGCTACGTGAAATCGAAAATAGTGCTCGAGGGAAGTGTAGTTTCTGCAGTGATTCGACAAATCGTCGAGAACTGCAGTCCGGTTGTGTGTTTAGGTGCCAAGCGAAGAAGACCGGACCGAACAAATTGCCCCAGAAAAACTTCGAAAAACACTGCTCCACAACCTTTTAAGAATTCAAGAACGATGCCAAACGGCCACGAACTGTCGTCGCGAATAACGGAACTCCAAAAAATATTTAATATCGTCAGACTATTCTTACTAATTTAAAATAAATGAAATTTACTATTTCAACTATGACAACTAACGCGATCATCTTTTTTACTTATACCGTTAATTACGCGATTTTTCATTATTTAATTATTCTATTATTTTATGTATTATACGATAATAATCAATAATATTATTTCAATTAATTTATTAAAAAGTTGAATTCATTTTTTATACTTATTCATAATCTTAGATTAAAGTATTCATTGTTTTTATTAATTCATTTATATAATTTAAAATAAGTTTTATTTTATTTACCATAAGTAAATAAAATCGTGTGATGATGGTAAAAAAGATACTACTAAAAACAAGCCACTATAGTGGCTCATCGACCTGAAATAAATAATCGCAAAAGCCACTTTAGTGGCAGGCCGGCTAAGGCCTATATCGGTAATTGCAGTGCTCTACCTTTATCCATCGACCGTCGGTAGCTGCCACCGTCGGTAACTGCCACCGTCGGTAATAGTAGACTTAACATTTTTTTTTATCTACGTCTGTAATATTTCGTATTTAGGTTCCTGACGGTCAATATTATTAAAGTACAAACTCTCATTAAAATCGGTCGATGTTTTATAAATAGGAATCTATTATCGACGGTAATTTATTTATTTTTACGGCCTATTATCTATCCATTGCAGCTATGATTTAAAAAGGAAACCTGCAGAGACAAAATGTTATTCTAGGACTGTAAAGATGCAATGAATGAATCAAATGCAATCTCTTTTATAGATCGCAACTTAAATTTCAACAATTTCGGATTACTCCCTGGTATCTGTAAATGCAAAACAGTTATTAAAAAACATTATAAAGTAATTAGTTTCTGTATATTAAATGGATAGAAGGAACTAAGAAAAGGGGTAAAAGAATATGGTATTAATTGGGAAGTTAAAAGAAACTAATTACAATTATAATGTTTATGGTAAGCGGTCTTTGGCTAGATTTTACTTGCAATGGAATGTTTAACATATAAAATATGTTAAACATTATACTGAAAGTAAAATACCATTGCCCAGGTCTAACCACGAGGAGGTAACCGCTTTTGAAGACCCGGGATGTGCATCCTGAAGATGTCCCATCCGAATTGAATTGAAACCATAAAAAATGAAAGCCCCGAGAACGTTTTTAATGAGCCTCACTCTTGGACCCCACCCTAAGAGTTTCATTCGGAAAATCCTTGCAATTATTATCAAGAATGTAGAGAAAAGTGGAATACCAAATAATAAAATGATAAAGACGGAGTGAAACATGAATAGAATTGAAATAACATGGAACCTGTGAACGAATAAAATACATTAAAAATAAGTATTACATGCCTGCGATGCTAAGGGGAGAAGAATAAATAGATTAAAATTATACATTTAATTATTATAATAATAATTTCCTTATACAATCCGTTACTATAATTAAGTCCTCTTCTGGTCCTCGGCTGGTCCTCCTTCTAATAAATCTGCAACAAAAAAAAGGGGGATGGAAGAAGGAGAAAAGAGGGCCTGGAAACGAACCTGAAAAAGAAAAGATAAGATTATTTTAGATTTGCAAAATGCAATGAATGATCCATGGTATCTATAAAAATTTGGACTGATCCATGGTATCTGCAAGAACATAAAAGTGCATCAACAATGATTTTCTTCACACAAACATAAAACGAGGAATGCATGTTAATAAAATTTAAGTTACACCGATGATTTTACTGAAAAGTAACACATTGTAGTATAATTGCAATATATATACATACGAAAATTACACATATTAAATTGAAAATATTCATAATGTGTAATCTTTTAATTTTGCAATCTACCTAAAATATAGTAAAATAAAAATAAGTGTATATAATTTGGTGGTGTTTCATGGTACCTGTAAAAATAATTATGTCGTATTACCATTTAATATAACTCAGTCCCTCTTTTGAGTCTCCCCCTCTCAGTCCTTCTTCGTTTCTCCCTTCTCTTGGACGAAGTGTTGCATTATCTGCATAATTCAACCTGCCAACAAAACATTAAAAATAGGATCGTTTGGTGTGGGTGGAATTTTAGGTAAGGACATGATTCTATCCTTGGGAGTAAGATAGAATCAAGGCTCGCGTGGGCAGGGTCGCATCCCTGAAGTAGATTCTTTCTTAGCAAAGAAAGAATCTACCCGCTACCCATTGAAAAAAAATACTGGAAACGAACCTGAAAAGAAAACAGAAAGATTAGTTCAGATTTGCGAAAACCAATGAATGCATCGAAAGCATATTCCTTTTTAGATCAAAATCCAATACTTACAAATGCATTGAATTAATCATATCCTGAAACAAAATATAAACGAAAATTAATTAATATATAATAATAATTGAATAAATCTTAATACCTAAAACAATCAAAGAGACATTAAAAAACATTATAAGATAATTAGTTTCTACGAATGAAATGAAGAATGAAAAGTGGGGAAATTGTGTGTAATAGGAAATTAGAAAATGATATGATATTGGAGCGGGAATTCGGGAATGGTATTGTACTCTATCATGATTTTAAAGTATTTTCTATCTTTTAAATGAAATATCATTTATAAAATCAAATTTTCTTAATACTCGATTTATTTTAAGGAAAAATTATGTTTGGTTTGGTGGGTGGCATGGCAAATCCAACGATGGTCACCTGTAACAAAAAGAAAACTATTTTAATTATTACCATTCTTAATAACCATTATAAATTATTGACGAGCAAAACAAAAAATAAAACAATAAAAATATCAAATGACCAACGAGCTATTCTCAAAAATTCAACCATGCTGTTGAATTTGAAAATAACTCATTAAGTCTGTAGTTGCCCTCTTGAGCCACAATTAAGTGGGGGCCTCTTCGGCTTTTAGCCTCTTCTTTCTTCAAGCCTACTGTCGGACATTCCCTACGTGCGAGCACGAAAAGAATCTTTGACCAAAAACGTCAATCGTTCCAAAAAGTATTCGCATAATTTGGCATATTACAACGATTAATGATATAGAATTAGAATCGTCCCTGATTCTATATTATAAAAAAACCTAACCGACCCTAACACAACCCTGAAAAAGAAAAATGTGATTAGTAAAACATCCTGAGCTTTTTACATAGAAAATAATATTACCTTTTGGTCGAGAGATATCTCATCGCCGAAAGGAATATTATTAACATGTAAAGTATCGATTCTATTCTAATACCAAACCGTTATAATATGCCAAATTATGGTCGTACAATTTAGAAACGACTTCAAGACATTTTCACCCAATTACTCTCAACTGCTTATACACTAATATAAATGAAATACATTTCACATTACAATATATATATGAAATAATTCCATTTATTTTCTTTCATCATACATCTTATGCAAATAATTCCGATGTTCGTTAAGGGGGTGACTCTATTTATTAATTATTACAAAATGCATTCGCGTTTCCCGTTAGCTATCCTAGCTCGTGGACAATCAACGAACTTAAAAGTTCATCGACTGTGCACATATTACACGAGCACATTTAATCGAATGTCCGAGCAGTTAATTATGCTAATCGATGACCTATAACACTTCGCACTTTTACTATCGAGTAATATAATCGAATTGAAATAAAAATAATACTAAAAATGCAATGCATTTCTTTGCAATATTTTTATTTAATTATTTTTATATTGAATTATATGAAACATTTCAAAGATTAAATCGCGATAGTGCGAAGTGCTAGTTATAATACTTAAAACTAAGTATCAATTCATCAAAGGTTTTGCGGATTTGATTTCGACTCTATCTCGTTCGAGATACAATCGAAATAGAAATGAATTTCTTAAATGGTTGCAAATCCCTTTGAATCATGATACATAACATATTACAGAATTGTCACAAAAAAGATTTACAAGTCAAGCAAGATAGAATAAAAAGATAGAATTTTGTGACAATTCCGTATAAAACCCGGAGGTGGGGACTCGCACTGAAAAGTGCAAGTATGCCACGTGCCATTCCGGGGTCCTACCTACTTATAATTAAAGTTTCACATTCTCTCAAAAAAATACACATGCATACCCACCCACACACTCCACGGTTCTCACACATACCACCAGGGTGCAAAAGCCTAAACTAGAGAGCATGCCCCGGGGCACCTCCGACACCCTAGTTCAAACGCGTTTTCTAAATTTATGGGAGTACGTACCAATTGCTGTAATCGTCTGTCAAGGCTAGTGATTATTGCATAAATGACTAATGCAAAAATACAAGTATAAACTAGTATTATTGCATACTAGTTATATACGAGTATATCATAGTTTCCGCAAATAAATGCGGTAACTCTACTATGCAAAACGATTGTTAAAAAAGAAAATTTCGTATCGTACGCGTGACTCTACAAGTTATTTTTATTCAATAACTTTAAAAAATAATAAGCGCGGTATTACGTATCGCGAAACGATGTACAATGCACATTCCTAACCGCACACACATGTGCAATGTACACCGTGCAATCACTAGCACAATGACAGACGCCAAATGGGGGGAAAAACTTAAAACTAAACCCATACTAACCGTTTCTCACCCATACGTGTACACCTGGGCACACGCATAAATGAGAACGCAGAAAGTATAGGGGGGAGAAACGGGGATTAGTATATTAATTGCTGAAAATCCTAATCTAAGATTTGATTATATATAAAAATGTTCTCTCATTAATCTAAGCGGGCTATGACTCTACAAGTCATTTATAATGACTTTTAAAAAGATTTTAAGAATTTAAAAAAATAATAAAAATCTCGGACGACTCTTTCGTTAAATGGCTGTTCTAATGAAAGAACTGGGCTTTGAGCCACCATATAACAGCCAGAGTCTATCCGTCGCGAATGGGTTTGTCTTCTTGCTCATTTTTGATTATATCGAAAAATAAAATCGCGATTAAATAAACTAAGTACGAAGCAATGCATGTAAGACATTTATTACATGCTTTATTGGACGAAATCGAGTAAATTAATACTCGATTTCACCACTACTAAACGCGAACGAAACACGTAATAAAAAAGAAAAGTGCATTAATTAATTGCACTGTTAATTAAATGAATTTAACCGATGAGACAAGAAGACCTATCCTGAACTAATAATATAACATACAATAAAATATACAATTTTCATGAGCAATTTCAAAAAAGGACTAATCCTTTTTTGAAATCACTCATGTGCTCGTCAATAATTTTTTGGAATAATTACAACCAGTAACTCGTGCCGATTGGGACCTTTCATCCTCGGCATGATTGAGCACCGGAGGGACTTTAAATTTTAACTCACGACCTGCTAATGTTATATTACATATATGTGGCATTTTAAAATAAAATGACGCATGTATGCAATATGAACAATTAGCATTAGAAGTTCTGCGGTGGCTCCAAAACACTCCTACTTCGTAGCAAATGGTCCAGCTGCATCCCTCGTCCATCAGACCCATCGGAGAATTCCTCGATGCACTTTTCCTCGCACTCCCGTGACTCTAATATCGCGGTAAACGAATATAAGAAACTATAAAAAGTTTCTTATCGCGAAACCGAAATTTTTCTTAAACGGCGAACAACACTGAATCTACATACGCGATACGATTTGAATTTAATTTACGCCCGGTCACTGACTCTACTTCGCGATTAAAATGTTACTTTAATTATTCGTACAAACACTGATTCTACAATCTAATTCAAAGACTGCATTGCACGCAGTCAATGCAAAACAAAAATTTCACTCCCGATAGGCGGTCACTTCACTGATGCACTTCACTGACTCTACTTCGCGAACAGTCTGTACGACTGTTTTAAAATTAAAAAACTATAATTTTATACGAACAAACTCTAATGCAATTAACTGCATTGCTCGCAGTTAATTGATATATAAATCTCAAAAATAACGCGAACACGAACGCGAAACGCGACCGAATTTTAATAACGAACGATCGTGCTTCTAATCCGTGATTTTAAATTATATTATAACGATCAAACACTCCCGTTACATTGCTTCGCGCACGAATTGCAATGATGTTCTGAAACAGAAAATGAAAAAGAACGATTAATATCGTCGTCGTAATCAAAAACTATTAAAAATTTATCATAGAAAATGTTTCATAGAAAAATATACTTACTTCTAATCTTCATTGATGAATGCACGATGGGTCTCCTACCCTTAGGGTGACGATGACCGAATGCACTGACTCTACTCCGCGATCAAATTGTATTTTAATTATTCGAACAAACACTGACTCTACTTCGCGATAAAAATTGTATTTTTTAATTATTCGCACAAACACTGACTCTACTTCGCGATAAAAATTGTATTTTAATTATTCGAACAAACATGACTCTACTTCGCGATCAAAATTTTATTTTAATTATTCGAACAAACACTGACTCTACTTCGCGATAAAATTGTATTTTAATTATTCGAACAAACATGACTCTACTTCGCGATCAAAATTTTATTTTAATTATTCGAACAAGCACTGACTCTACTTCGCGATCAAAATTGTATTTTAATTATTCGAACAAACACTGACTCTACTTCGCGATAAAAATTGTATTTTAATTATTCGAACAACACTGACTCTACTTCGCGATAAAATTGTATTTTTTAATTATTCGAACAAACACTGACTCTAATTTTTTACAACTGCATTGCGCGCAGTTCAAAAATCAACACCAACACTTGCTTACCTTTCTGTAAAGAGAGAAAATAAGAAAACTATTAGTATCGTTGTTACCATTTAAAAATTACAAGTAATTATTAAAGAAATGTTTAATAGAAAAATGAATTTACCTTCTATCTTGATTGATGAATGCCCGATGGGTCTCCTACCCTTAGGATGACGATGCCGTAGACGGTTCTAACGAAAATCAGAAACTTACGTGTTTCTTATCGCGACCACGACACTGATTCTAATTTTGACAACTGCATTGCACGCAGTTCAAACACTAACGCAAACACTTAGCCTTCTGGAAAAAGAAAAAACAAAACGATTAGATCATTGTTATCGTTTAAAAATTATAAGTAATTATTAAGGAAATATATTTAATACAAAAATTAATTTACCTTTTATCTTCAGTGATGAATGCCCGATGGGTCTCCTACCCTTAGGATGACGATGGCACACGTATAAACCGAATAAAAGAAACTTTCGGAGTTTCTTTACCCGAAAAATTTCCGATTTTTGTTTAACGATGCAAACACTCGAGTACCTCATTGCCTACGCGCTCGATTGCAATGATGTTCTGAAACAGAAAATGAAAAAGAACGATTATATCTTCGTCGTAATCGAAAACTATTGAAAATTTATTATAGAAAATGTTTCATAGAAAAATTATACTTACTTTTAATCTTCAGTGATGAATGCCCGATGGGTCTCCTACCCTTAGGATGACGATGGCGGACGGTAACGAAAATAAAAAACTATAAAATAGTTTTTTCGCAAACGCGAACGCGACCGAGACGTGCTTTACCGACCGCACTGCACGTCAAAAACGTCTGAAAGAATGCACAAGATTAGTGTTCCTAGAAAATAAATCGAGTATTTTAATGTGGGATATAATATGAAGGTAGTATTAAAGGGAAAACAATGTAATGAATTATAATATGATATTAATTAGGAAAATGAAAGAAACTAATTATCATTACAATGTTTATGGTAAGCGGTCTTTAGCTGGATTTTACTTGCAATGGAATGCATAACTAAAATATGTTAAACATTATACTGAAAGTAAAATACCATTGCCCAGGTCTAACCACGAGGAGGTAACCGCTTCTGAGACCCGGGATGTGCATCCTGAAGATGTCCCCATCCGAATTAATGGAAACCAAAGAAAATGAACCCCGAGAACGTTTTTAATGCCCCACTCTTAGACCCCACCCTAGAGTTTTATACGGAAAATTCTTACAATTACTATCGAGAATAAAAAGAAAAGTTTAAATACTGAATAAGAAAATGAAACCGGGAAGTGCATCTGAATAAAATTCAGTAACATCGCTGATTTATTTGGAAACTAATATACTTTAATATAATTTCGATAAATACGCACGGAGATTACAATTAATGAATATTTATACTAATAATTGTCAATCTACTTAAAATATAGTGTTATAAAATAAATGCATATAATTTTTGATTGATCCGTGGCATCTGTAAAAATAAAGAAAATACATTAAAAATAACTATATACATGTGCAATGCTACGAGGAAAACAATAAATGGATTAAAATACTTCATTTATATTGAGAAATAATATTTTATATTACCGTTTACCATTACTCTGTCCTCTTCTAGTCATCTTCTAATCCACTTTCCTTTCTCTTGGACGGAATGGTTATATAAACAATAAAATGATTAAAAATATTCATTTACTTATAGAAATAATTATTTTTTACTACCATTTACCATAACTTAGTCCACTTCTGGTCCATCTTCTAATCCACATCCCCTTCCTCTTGGTCGGAATTGTTATCTGAAACATAAACGAATTAAAAAAGTTCATTTGCTTATGGAATAATTATATTCTACTACCATTTACCATAACTCAGTCCTCCTAAGGTTCGTTTCCTTCTTCTCTTGGACGGAATTTGGCATCATAGTTTATCCTGCAAAGAAAATATTAAAAGGAATAGGAAAAGAATAGGAAAAAGTAGAACTTTTAAGGTGGAACTTTTCACGATTTTTGTTTTAAGTGGTTTCCCCCGATCGGACTAATCCACTGACTCTAATTTTTTTTACGAGAAACCTAGGCTTCACGCGACGATCGACCATTACTCTAACAGCAGACGGTTGAGGCCTGACTAACGGATAGTGACCGAATCGCCAACGCGTGTCGCTTCGGTCCCTATGCTAAATGCATATTTATGCATATCAAATCGCGAATAAAAAAACAACGCATCCTAATAATATATATCGCGAGGGACCTAGGCTTCACAAGACGACCGACCATAGTGCCAACGGCAGGACCGGTGAGGCCTGACTAACGGATAGCGACCGAATCGACTTAGTGTCGCTTCGGTCCCTATGCTAAATGCATATTTTATGCATATCAAATCGCGAATAAAAAACAAATCTAAAAGTTGTTCCACCTCAAAAGTTAAGTAAACTCACTTGAATGCATGCTAATTCATGTGAACATACTTGATATAAAGGAAAAGAAAGAAGTGAAAGAAATAGGGAAGGTATGATGGTTAATGGGGGAAATAGAAGGTAAGGACTACCTGTAAAAATGTAAGAATTATTAAAGAAACTTATAAAGTAATTAGTTTCTGTATATTAAATGGATAGAAGGAACTAAGGAAACGGGTAAAAGAATATGGTATTAATTGGGTAGTTAAAAGAAACTAATTACAATTATAATGTTTAAAGTAAGCGGTCTTTGGCTAGATTTTACTTGCAATGGAATGCATAACATATAAAATATGTTAAACATTATACTGAAAGTAAAATACCATTGCCCAGGTCTAACCACGAGGAGGTAACCGCTTCTGAAGACCCGGGATGTGCATCCTGAAGATGTCCCCATCCGAATTAAATTGAAACCAAAGAAAATGAAATGAAAATGATCACCCCGTGAATGATTTTTAATGAGTCCCCACTCTTATGCCCCACCCTAAGAGTTTTATTCGGAAAATCTTTACAATTACTATCGATAATGAAGAGAAAATGGAAACCAAATAAAAAATGATTAAAAGAGTAGTAAAACATGAATGGAATCGAAGTAACATGGAACCCGTGAATAAAAAAATACATTAAATATAAATGTTACACGTGTGTAATGTGCTAAGGGGAGAAGAATAAATAGATTAAAATTACTACATGTAATTATAAATTAAATTATACATTTAATTATACTATAATTATCTTACACTATCCTTTATTATAACTAAGTCTTCATGCTGCTGTCCTGGTGTGTCCTCGTGCTGTCCTGGTGTGGTCATCCTCCTATGTAACCTGCAACAAAAAAGCAAAGGGATCGGGAAGAAGTTGAAAAGTAGGCTTTTTAAAGTGAAACATTTTACGTTTTTTTTTTAAGTGGTATCCCACCGGTTGGACTAATCCCTGACTCTAATCTATATTACGAGGAACTTACGCTGCACGTACAGTTTGCCCACCAGCACTATATTTACTGCAGCTTGAGGAACTGAATCCCTGGGCCCGTCTTACTAATAGCGGTGGTAGACATCCCTTCTAATGCAGTTTCAGTTCCTATGCTACGTGCACATCTATGCTTGCAAAATCGCGAGTTAAAAAAGCAAAGTAAAATAAAAAAAAATAAAAAAAAAAGGATAGGCGTTTCACTTTAAAAAGCTGAGGGTAGGACATGATTCTATCCTTGGGAGAAAGATAGAATCAAGGCTCGCGTGGGCAGGGTCGCATCCCTGAAGTAAATTCCTTTAACAAATGGCGCCCTTTGCGAAGAAGAAATCCACCCGCTACCCATTGTGTTTCTAAAAAAAAATATAAAATTTTATTAAACGTTTGATATTAATTTTATGTAACAATGATTGAAAAACAATTTAAGTAATTGGTATAGTTTATAATTATGTTACAATCCAAGAACGCAATCAAGCTGAAGACACAGTCATCTAAAATCATAAAAATAAATTCATATTAAAATTATTTTCTATATTCAAAATACGGTAATGGGAAAGTATGTAATATTTAAATAAGGTATTAGTGTAATACAAATTAATCTAATAAATAGAAAACAATATATAAAGTTCTGATTTTAACATTATTTCAATTGTTGTAATTGTTTAACAAATGTACATTTGTTGTAATGTTCT
>NW_025113100.1:766175-773059 GCF_010416935.1 Polistes fuscatus
AGAGAGGAAGAAAGAGAAAGAGAGAGAAAGAGAGAGAGAGAGTAATAGTCAGATGAAGAGAAAGAATCAAGTGAGAGAACGAGAGAATGTCAGCGTGTAAGAGAGAGAAAGAGAGAAAGAAAGAGAGAGAGAGAGAGAGAGAGAATGTTTCCCAAGGGAAGTCGCGCCCGGCGACCAACGCTTCTTCTTTAAGCCGACCAGTTCAGACCGGTCTGTTGACGATGGTAGTAGTGTGTACAACACGCGTTCGTAGAAAAAGTCATTTTTATTAACCCCCACTCCCCACCCTACCCCTCGTTTTTATTTATCTATCGCACTAATTAATATTTAATTTAAAAAAAAGAACAGACAAAGCTACGAGATACAAAGCTTCCCTCGTAGAACTCTGATTTTTATTGTTTGGAAAAAGAAAAACCAAAACAAAAAGAAAAGAAAAGAAAAAAAAATAAGGGGGAAATAATTCGTAAGAATTGAATAAATTAAAAAATGATTTTTCGCATTAAAAAGTGAGAAAAGAAAGAAGAAGAATAAGAGGAAAGAAAGAACAGAAGAGAAAGATAGAAAGGGAGAGAGAGAGAGAGAGAAAGAGAAAGAAAGAGGGAAGAAACAAAAGAAAGAGAAGAAGGAAGAATCAAATTATCTTTAGTCACACACACTACATTGCATCTATCTCTTTTCATTTCATTGAAACACGCTGTCTAGAGGAACGGCTCGCAACGAGGAATCGATTTGGAACAAAGGTGAGTAAACGTTTGAACGAAATTACTTAACCTTTCTTTCTATATTATGTTTATACATATATATATATACACACACACACACATATATAAATGTATATGCATGTGTGGAAGAGAAAGAGTCAGATTGAAAAGAGAAAGATAAAAAGAAAGAGAAAGAGAGAGAAAGAATTAGATTGGAAGAAGTGGGATAGTAAAAGAATGTGTATTTGTGTGTGTGTGTGTGTATGAGATTACAGATGTAGATGTAGATATAGATATAAAACGTCAATTTCTTTGTTTATTTTGAAATAATGAGATTTGGCGGGAAATAATGAGATTTGGCGGGAAATAATGAGATTTGGCGGGAAATTGATCGTATGATTGGAAATCATATTCAGTTCCGACCAATCACAATCGATCAATTTGTATTCTAATTGTTTCGCAAGTATTTCTTGACCGGTACTAGAATCTTCTTTACCGCGAAACGTTTTATACGAACGTGACACATGCGCCCTTGTATTTCTTAATATACATGTATATTTGTGTGTGTGTGTTTGTTAGATTTAAGTAGGTGTGTTATGTTGTGTTAAGTGTCACGTTGTTAGATATGTGTGCATTTGTGTGAGTGTGTGTGTTTAGCCAATATAGTTATAAAAGCTACTTGTTGATACGGTTAGAGACCTTTCTTTTTTAAGAAAAGGTGTGTATATATATATATACGTGTTTTTGTAGTATGTATTACTTATGTGGGTGGGTTGAAAAGTATCGAACCTCGACAAATATAAAATACCTCGTATTATTTTTTACTTTTTGTATAAATAATAAATTGAATTTAATTTCGAAGAGAGAAAATTGTTTGTTCGTAAGGTTTAATATATTTTTCATTCAATCTGTGTGTGTGTGCGTATGCGTGTATAGCATTTATATGTATAGTATATACTTTCTTGGGTTATTATTGTGTTAGGTAGAAAGAACCGCGTGTCAAATTACTTCGTCATCCTCGTGTGAAATAATGTGTTGGATGGACAAAGGAAAAAAAAAAATTTTTCTTCTCTTGTGTTAGTGTCGTATATATGTAGGTGTGTGTAAGCGCGTGTATTATGTGCATGTGCAATGTGGTCGACTTTTTCCGAGTATTCAACGGAACTAGATAATTATTTATCTCGAATTTATGCGAACGATAAGAAGAACAATATGTTGAACGCATGTATACTTATAAATACATATATAGATATATATTCCTAGTGATTTTTTTTTGGTTTATTTAGTGGAAAAGATATATATACCTATAGGTGGAAAAAAAAAATAGTAATTAATTATTGCGCGGGATATTTGAATAGCAATGACTCGCCGGTTTTTTGGTTAGTTTGTTTTATTTAACAATCTACTTTCGTAATATTTTTTTTTGAACGATAATATATATATATATTCTTGTGTGTATGTGTATGTGTGTGTGTGTGTATATTTATTTACGTATAAGTTCGAACGTGTAATATTTTATTTGTGTAGAAAAGTAAAAATATCCGCCATCTTAAAATCAATCGTTTAACCTCACTTTTTATTTAAGATCATCATTTATTTATAGATTTTTTCGTAGAATATATTTTCGTATGATTTTATTTTTTTATTAATTGCGATAATCTAAATATTTTCTTCATTATAGAAATATGAATATGCTCTTTCGTTGAAATAGAAATATCTTTTGCTCGTATATACATTCACACAAACACACACAAACGCGTAACACATAAATCGCTTTTAAATCGTCAATATCGCACGCACGAAATTCTATTTTAAAATCTGCCTCTTCGTCGTCGTCCTCCTGTTATTCATCTAGAAGAAGATTTAAATCTATTGCCATTAAAAACGTTAGATGAGAAAACAAATTATTAATTTTGTTTTAATAGAAATTTTGACGAATGATATATTAATTATAATTAATCCTTCTCTTTTAACGATATATAAATTAATTATAATATATAACATTGTGATATTTTTCATTCTTGCGATTAGATCAAAACTTCTTTTTTTTTTGTGATAATTTAAACCCATTCGTACGTATCGTAAGATTTTTGAGAACATTTAACTATCGGATTTATTATTTATACAATATAATTTTTACAATATAATTTTTTTTAGTAATACATTTTTTTTATATATAATTAATTAATACATATTTTTTTTATACAATATAATTTTTGTTTGTTTGATAATACATATAATTTATATAATGAACATTAAAATATTCATTAAAAATTATATATATGTTTATATATAATTTATATATTATTTATAATTATATAAATCATTATATAAACGAATATATATATTACCTCTAAATATATCATAAAAATTAGAATTTTTTATATCTTTATATAATTATATTTTTTTTATTATTAATATCAACTTCTTACTCTCATTTAAATTCCTACAATTACAATTTTGTTTAAATAATATTTATTCGTTTTTATTCGCGAAATTGATTTGCAAAAAAAGAAAAAAAAAGAAAAACAAAAATTAAGCAATTAAGTTTTTAATCGTTTCCTTTTTACATTTGTTTGTTTTTTTTTAAACATAAAAATTATCATCGCACGTGCGTATCAATGTAAACACGTGTATACTCACCTATACGTACACCTAACGTCATATACATACACATACGTATCTCGTTGACATTACGTGAAACGAGTTGGACAGTTATGAAAGATGAAATAACCGATGCATTGGTTATATGTCGTATTATAACGGCATAATAACATGTTACAACCACCACCAATCGTACCAAAAGAAGATAGACCCGATCTTACGAGTCAACAACAACTATTACGGTGGATGAGGGAGTGGGAGGGGGAAAAGGGAGGGGGGGGAAACTCGTTTGGAACATTGGACATTATCTTTTAAAAAAAGAGAAAGTAATTTAAACTATTTTAATAGACAAATCACACTATTTAAAAGGTTGCTTTTTCTTATACGACCCCCTCCCCTCTCACATCCCCCTCCCGCCCTCTTCTCACCACCACATCATTCCATTCGCATAAACAACTCGTTTGAAATATAATTAAATGCTTATTATTGTGCGTGTTATTTCAATATTATTTTGTTATTTATTTTTTATTTATTATATTATTTATTATTTATTTTATTATTATTTTTTTATTATTATGTTATATTATATTATATTATTTGTATATGTGTTATTTGTTCAATGAATTTTTTCGTTTGTCGTATGGAGTGTATTAGATTATTTTCTTTTATTTTTCTTTTTTTTGGATGGTCGAGTGGGAGGGAGAGGGGGAAGGGGGGAAAACTCGTTTGGAACATTGGACATTATCTTTTAAAACCGGAGAAAGTAATTTATACTATTTTAATAGACAAATCACACTATTTAAAAGGTTGATTTTTCTATAGCCCCCTCCTCCCCTCCCCCTTCCACCCACCCCACCTCCTCTCACCAACACATCATTCGATTCGCATAAACAACTCGTTTGAAATATAATTAAATGCTTATTATTGTGCGTGTTATTTCAATATTTTTTTATTATTTATTTTTTATTTATTATATTATTTATTATTTATTTTATTATTAATTTTTTTTATTATTATTATGTTATATTATATTATATTATTTGTATATGTGTTATTTGTTCAATGAAATTTTTTCGTTTGTCGTATGGAGTGTATTAGATTATTTTCTTTTATTTTTTTTTTTTTTGGATGGTCGAGTGGGAGGGTGAGGGGGAAGGGGGGAACTCGTTTGGAACATTGGACATTATCTTTTAAAACCGGAGAAAGTAATTTATACTATTTTAATAGACAAGTCACACTATTTAAAAGGTTGATTTTTCTTATACCCTCCTCCTCCCCTCCCCCTTCCACCCACCCCACCTCCTCTCACCAACACATCATTCGATTCGCATAAACAACTCGTTTGAAATATAATTAAATGCTTATTATTGTGCGTGTTATTTCAATATTATTTTGTTATTTATTTTTTATTTATTATTTTTTTATAATTTATTATTTATTATTTATTTTATTATTATTTTTTCGAAACTAGAGATGAAAAAAAAATTACAAATTTTATTTAATTTATTATTTTATTTAATTAATATTTATTTATTACAATTTATTTATTTAATTTAATTGTAATCGATAAAAACATTAACAAAATTAGAGTTAACATTATTAGGGATTAATTATTGTTAGTTTAATTATTGAAAAATTGTCTTTTACTTTAGACGATCTTAATTATTTGCACATTTGATCGAAATATTATATTTGTATCGTCATTTACTAACGTAAAATGTTTATTAATATTTTTATCATTAAATTAATTAAACTATTATTTCTTACCTATTATTATTAGATAAATATTTGACAAATTTCACGTATTTTAATCGAAACTAGAATTCATAACAAATTTTATTTAATTTATTATTTTATTTAATTAATATTCATTTATTATAATTTATTTATTTAATTTAATTGTAATAAATAATAAATTAAATTAATAATTTAATTGTAATAATAACATTTTTTTACATGTAATACAATTTTTTTTTATTAAAATTGTATTAAAATGTTTTTATGAAAATTGTAAAATATTATTAATATTATGTTAAATGTAAAAAAAACATTAACAAAATTAGAGTTAACAATATTAGGAATTAATTATTATTAGTATAATAATTAAAAAAATTATTCAAGCTTTTCAGAAAAGAAATACAATGGAAAAAAGAAAAAAAAAAACAAGTAACGTTAGATGTGTATTTGATATATCTTTCAAGGCTTTCCTTTTTATCCTTTATAAAACGTCCTCGTTTTGTTAGTCTTCTGACAAGCTTTCAAAATGACACTTTTACCCTCTTAACATTGACACAGGTAAAGAAAAGAAAGGCGAACAAGTTCAACTATGTTTAATCGATATCTTCTTGTTGGAATAGGAAGTGTATATGTACACATTTTCCTTGAGAATAATAATACATCATCAATATCGCATATCATATTCGATTTTTAACTATTTATAAATAATCTTTGATTCTTTTTTTCTTCTTTTTTTTTTATATTTATTATCATTTCGTATTTCATAAAATTTTACGTTGTTTCAATATTTCTTTGTCTATTGTATTAAAAAAAACAAAAAAAACAACGTGTATTATACGTTGAAATAAATTAAAAAGTGTTACACATTTTTAATAATAATATTATTTTTATATAATAAAAAAATATATACGGAATAGTCAAGTGTGACCCACCGGTGGGTCACCCCGGCGTGAACGTGTTCAAAAGTGTTATACATTTTTGTATTTCGTAAAAATGTTAAATTGATGAGAACATTACGATAATCGTTGGAAATGATTGTTTTAACATTTTTGTTTTTCTTTTCTTTGTTTTTCTTTAACATTTATCTTTCGACGAGATTAATTGACAAACATTTTTCTTTTCTTTTTTATACGAAAATCGTTGAGGAGGTATAATTGATTTTTGTAAAAGGGTTTTGCATTTTTTTTTGGCCCCTAGTCTCATTTTTTTACTCTTTATTATTATTAATATTATTATTATTATTATTATTATTATTATTATTATTATTATTATTATTATTATATTAATATTATTATTAATATTTTTATTATTATTATTTGGCTCTTACGACGACAAGTATTTCATTACATTTCATTTCATTTCATTTCATTTCATTTCATTTAGTTTCGTTTTGTTTCACATTGACTTTATGAATTTCTCATCGGGTTCACACACGTGACAATTTCGTAACTACGGCACTTTGATTTCGAAATATCTTATATTCTCAATTATGTTCGAGTTAACGATGACGATGATTATGAATACTTGGTCGCACGAATATAATCACATTTACTTTTACAAATAATAATTGTTTAAATAAAATGAAAAGGTTTACGAATAGTTTCACTAATTATGAAACATTCTTTTTGTTTTTATTTTAATTATATCAAGAATATTAAATTATTTTTTTTTGTTTATTTATAAAATTATTATTTACAGTTAATTATAAAATTATTATTAATTTATAAAATTATTATTTATAGTTAATTAAATTATTTATAGTTATATTAGAAGATTAAATTTATTTGGAAATAATTTTCAAATAAAATGAATGAGTATAAAATATTAACAATAATTAAGAAA
>NW_025113100.1:778963-799553 GCF_010416935.1 Polistes fuscatus
AATATCTACTATAAAAAAAATATTAATAAAATAATTTAACATAAAATATTTCAATTCCAATCACGAAAATATCTAAATATAATCGATAACAAATCTTTTTTAGGATGAATTTAAACGAAGACACTGTATATATAGTCAAATATACATGGTAGTGCAATATACCAAAATTTTAACCATAACCTTAAAAATCTATTAACAAAATAAATTATTAACATAATAATATCTGCTATTTAGTTTTATATTTATTAATTAATTTATTAAATATTAATTAGTTTAATATTTATTAACGTAACAATATCTACTATAAAAAAAATATTAATAAAATAATTTAACATAAAATATTTCAATTCCAATCACGAAAATTTCTAAATATAATCGATAACAATCTTTTTAGGATGATTTTAAACGAAGACACTGTAATATAGTAAAATATTCATATTATTGCCATATACCAAAATTTTAACCATAACCTTAAAAATCTATTAAAAAATAATTATAACATAATAAGATCTCTGCTATTTAGTTTTATATTTATTAATTAATTTATTAAATATAGATTAGTTTTAATATTTTTAACGTAATAATCTACTATAAAAAAAATATTAATAAATAATTAAACTTTAATATTTAAATTTTCCAATCACGAAAATATCTAAATATAATCGATAACAAATCTTTTTTAGGATGAATTTAAACGAAGACACTGTATATATAGTCAAATATACATGGTAGTGCAATATACCAAAATTTTAACCATAACCTTAAAAATCTATTAACAAAATAAATTATTAACATAATAATATCTGCTATTTAGTTTTATATTTATTAATTAATTTATTAAATATTAATTAGTTTCATATTTATTAACGTAATAATATCTACTATAAAAAAAATATTAATAAAATAATTAAACATTTAATATTTAAATTTTCCAATCACGAAAATATCTAAATATAATCGATAACAAATCTTTTTTAGGATGAATTTAAACGAAGACACTGTATATATAGTCAAATATACATGGTAGTGCAATATACCAAAATTTTAACCATAACCTTAAAAATCTATTAACAAAATAAATTATTAACATAATAATATCTGCTATTTAGTTTTATATTTATTAATTAATTTATTAAATATTAATTACTTTAATATTTATTAACGTAACAATATCTTCTATCAACAAATTATCAATAAAATAATTAAACATTTAATATTTCAATTCCAATCACGAAAATATCTAAATATAATCGATAACAAATCTTTTTTAGGATGATTTTAAACGAAGACACTGTATATATAGCCAAGTATGCATGGTATAGCCATATACCAACAGTTCTAAGGTATCCATTGGTGTAACACGTACACACATACACATATTTAGTTCAGTAGCATAATAATATATAATACGATAGTAGTGTATACTATAGGAGTCGGATGAAACCAGCTTAGAAGGGTCCCTTCTACCGAATCGGTAGTTGGTCGCCAGTGATCGGCAATGGTCGTTGGAATCGACCATACTCGATTATGACAGTGGGAAACTAACACAAGCCGGTTAGCACGAGTCAGTTAACGTTCGGACAGTGTCGAGTTCTCGTTAATTCTTTCCCAGAGAAAAATAACTCCTCTTCGAAGATTCATTTTCATTTTCTTCGAACGTTAATCAACGTGGTTTATATAATCAATTTATTTTATTGTTTAGAAAATAAAGGAAAAAAGAATTGATCGCAGTGAAAAGGTGTTTTACTTTTTTTCCTTTTTTTTTTTATTTGAGAAAAAAAAATAAAAAAGGGGGGACGAAAGATTGGAATAACCAAAAATTGACATCTTCCACGTTTCAACTTCAGGTATTTTTTTATAGTTTTAATAAATTATTCTAATTTTTGGATTTTTTCAATCGTTTACTTTGTATCATAAATATTATTATTATTATTATTATTATTATTTTTTTTTTTTTATAAGAAATTCGATGTATCATTTTTAACGAATCGTACAAATTGGCATAATTTTTCTTTACGAACTTTCAATAATATTTATATTTTCTTTTTTTCAATACATTCATTTTCATTCTATATTAACATCATTATTATTATTATTATTATTTTTGTTTATACAAAAATTCGATGTATCATTAACCAATCGTACATTCGAATATTGTTTTTCGTCCAATCGGTGACGCCGTAACTCGGAAGAAACCGTAAAAGTGATTAAATCTTTGGTAGCTTACAATACCTTTTGTTTATCGTATTTATTTGTCCACCCGTTGTATTTTGTTATAAACTTCTCCTCTACCTTTCTTTTTTATTTTTTTTTATTATCAATAACACTTTGAACATTTTTTTCTATTCGTTTTAACAGTTCGATAATTTGAATTTTTGTTGTTGGTCACGTGGTCGTCAATTGGTGGTCACGTGGTATACATATAAACATATATATAGGTGTAACGTGTGCGTATTAAACATTCTCAACACAACTACGTTCATGAAAGGAACGATCTAAATCGATTTTTCTCGCAACTCGAAAGTTGTGATACGTTTATTCGTAAATGTAATTGTCAGTTATGTTCGTTTATGTATTAATATATGTATATGTATATGTATATATGTGTATATGTATGTATATAATTAGTTTGTGTAGGTTTATCGATCATAAGCGTTTTAACATGCAACGTTAATAAAGTAATTCGATAGGCACATCGTTGTTAACACGTGAGACTCTTTCAACGTTTACCAACACCAACACCAATCGTTCTATCTATGATCGTTAGCCCTTCCTCTTGAGTGTTTATTTTTAGTTTGAAAAAGAAAAAAGAAATGATCATCTTTATGCATTCTTTCTTTTCCTCTCTTCGTTTCTTTTTATATATATATATATATATATATTTTTTTGTTTTAAATATAGAATTTTTCTCGTGTAATTATACAATTGATGTTTGTAATATAATAGTAATAATATATATTATTTAATTATATTTAATTAAATATGAATTAATAAAAAAAGAAAGTAAAGTGTTTAATATAAATATTATATTTAATATTATTTATTTAATATTATATTTAATATTATTAATTTAATATTATATTTAATATTATAATTTTTTTTATAATATTATATTTAATATATATATATATATAAAGATAGATTTATATTTATTTAAAATCTATTGGTTCACAGTAAATGGAATTAAATTTTACATAAATATATATATTTAAAGATTAATTTTATATTAATAATGAAACACTGTTTGTTGTTTCCAAATTTATTTCTAAATATATTTTTAATTAATTATATTTTAATTAATTATTTAATTAAATATAAATTATATTTAATTAATGATTCTCTCTCTAGATTATCGTGTATAAACTTAAATTAACAATAAGTTATAGAACTTTTTAAATATATGTCAAACATATTATATACATTTAATATAATTAGTAATTAAGACTAATTATTCAATTAACGCATCAACGTTAGCTTCGTTATATCCATTTTATTCGGTAAACATTTTCATTTACAGATAATTATAGGTTCGCATTTGGATTGATTGAAAAATATTGGCAAATATTTATGGAATTCCCATAACACATTTCTTTTTTTTGTTTTTTTAAATATAAACACGATCAATTTTATTATTCGATAAATAAGAATGTTGAAGAAAGACAAGAATTGATTTTTCTTTCTTTGTAAACTGCAAATGGACTTGTACCACTTTCAACAAAAAAAAAAAAAAACAAAAAAAAAACAGGCTCGCACGTTAATTATTATTATCATCGTATTACATGTTTTTTTTTTTTTTTTTTTTTTTCATTTTTTTTCAGATTTTTTTTTCAAATTTTATTTTTCGTCGTCTGAAACTTTCTAAAAAAAAAAGAAAAGAAAAAAAGAAAACGAAAAAAAAAAAGTAAGACAAATCTTTGCACAGTGATACGCCATTACGCAAAAGCCTTCAAATTTGCACCTACAGTCCTTGACTTCGTTGATGATGAAACTTGGTATCCAACGTGGAATTTAAAAATTGTACCAATTGGATTCCAATAAAAGTAACGTATATGTATATAATCACGTATTGCACATATATGTATGTGTATATATAGGTTTCGTCAAATAAAACAACATGGCGACTAGAAAAGAAGAGAACACACACACACACACGCACAAAATGCTTTTTTCGTATTCCAAACGCGTAAATTTGCGAGGAACGCAAACGAGCCTTGCGTACCGTAATAACAATCGTATAATAGTATATTCATATTTCATCATAATTTTCTTAAACAGACTTTATAATGAAATTTTTTTCTATGAAAGAATTGTCATTCTTTTATTTCCGCATTCTAGAAATGAAAAAGAAAATAAAACGTGAAAAAGATAATCACCAAAAATTATTATCCTATCATCGTTTATTTATAAATAATTATATTTATAATTATATAAATATATAATAATAATAATAATAATATATATATAATAATAATTAAAATAAAATAAAAATTAAAAATATAAAATATATATAATAATAATTATATAAATAGTTATATTTTATAAATTATTCAACCCTTTTCACACGAAACAAGAACGTTAATTGGGATTTCTTTTTTTCTTGGTAATATATGGCAAATAGTGTACAAATGTGACGAGAAAAAAAATTATTTGAAAAATATTTGTTTACAAAATTTAATAAATAAATATAATATATTATATATTATATATATTATGCTATTTTAATTGTTAAAAATAGTGGAATAGTTATACACTTATATTGTATACAATATAAATATTAATATTTAATTAATAATATTTAATGACATATATATACATATTTTCTTTTCAATAATTAGTTATTTCATTTTTTGTTCAAAAATCTTGTGATACATTTTTTTAAAAATACTGATCATTTGACATGTATAACAATGCAACGAAGTAATATATTAAAAGTATCTATCATATATAAATATATTACAGCAATTACAAAAAGTATTTTTTCTTTCACGATAAATCATAAAAATAAATTATTAAAAAGTAAAAATAACACAAATACAAATATGCAGACAGACAAATATGTAAAGCGTGACTAGCAAATAGTACAATGACCTGTTGCAATAAAAATATTACGCGTGAGTAATACGAATAAATTGCATTAATGAACGAATACAAAATATGAGAAGTATGGGAAATAAAATGAAAAAATAAACAAATAAATATCACCGATGTTCCTTTTTGTAGTTATACTTCTTTTAACGCGTTTGGGAAAAATGATAAGAGTGAATTTTTTACGATGCGCGCGCACAGCGACACAAAAATCGACACCACGAAATTTGTCATTATTTACGATGCGCGGGAAAAACAATTTCAAATTTACGGCATGAAGTAATTCGTAAATAAATAAATTAGATTATACTTATTAATTAAACCTTTATCACAATGATATATTAAATATCTTCATTTTATTTTATCATTTAATCATCTTTTCGACAAATGTAGAGTATTATATTGGTACGCGGGATAATTGAGTTTATTTTTGAGGTTATGAAGGTTAGATTTGTTTTGGTACGCCAAAGAAGTATAATTTCTTACATGTTTTGGTTTTGTTTTATTTAAATAGTATATTTATTCGAAAGGAGAGGGAGTATAAGTGAGACAGTTGGATTATTCGATGATAAAAGATCGATAGTAGCCTTAGCATTGTCACATAATGTGTTAAAACACAGTATTGTTCAATGACTGACGCCATTGCGTTTTCTCGCGAACCAATTAGCCGTGACCCAGGGTATAACATATATATATACACACACACATACATACAGTATAAATATCAACGTATATATTTAGAGATAGTCTGTGTACGGACTATTAGAGTGTCATTGTACTATTCGTGTTCGTGTGAAACGCGTGAAAAACTTGTTACGTGAGAAAATAAATTTTATAATCGTCACGTTGGTAATATATTATTAAAACCACATATGTATGCGTGTGAATAATTAAGTATGTACATATATATATATATATATATAATTATACATAATACATAAATTAAACATAAATTAAAACACTATACTATAAATATAAAAAAATAATAAAGATAAGATAAGATAAGTATTGTACTTAACGTTAATTACGTGCAATATTTATGCAGTTCGTTATATTAATCATATATTAACCCTTTCCCTTACGATCGAATTTCCAACTGTGCGGGCCTAAAGCGACACCAGTCGGTCGCGCGCAGCGACATAAACACAAGCTTGGCTCAGCGCTCGAAACTGTACTAATCTCAAACTTCCTATGATTTGTATATACACGTGCGCGGTACAATTAACTTTGCAAGATGTTTGATAAATAATTACGGTTAGTTGGTTATTAAACAAAAAAAGACTTATTGTTGCAAATTGAATAATCCATTATTAATAACATTTTTATTTTAAGGGATTATACGCAGTTAGAATTTTAAAAAAATCGATTTTTGTTTTTTTCATTTTCGGAATGTACATATATTTAAGTATATTCTCTGAAAATTTCAAATCGATCCGACAAATATTCTTCACTTTATGTAAGCTTCAAATAAAAATTTTTTACCTTTATTACACAGTAACAGAGTATAAGGGTGAAGAGGGAAAAGAATCAAGGTAGAGAGTAAGAATATCAGAGTAAGAAAGTGTAAAACTAGAGTTACGAAAAATATTCTTAATTTCATATTTGGAACGGCCGCCCAAACAATATTCTGAAATGTTTTGTTTTTTTCGCCCGGTAGACTTACGACGCCTCTGAGGCGTCTTATTCGTTTTTGGTCCCAAAACCTTGCGACGCCTCTGAGGCGTCTTATTCGTTTTGGTCAAATAACCTTGCGACGCCTCTGAGGCGTCTTATTCGTTTTTGGTCCGATAACCTTATGACGCCTCAGAGGCGTCTTTGTAAGTTAAAGGGTTAATTGATATTTTTTTTTTTGTATTGAAACGATGAAAGAAACTTTTGTAGAACAAAATAAAAGAAAATGAAACTTTTTTAATCGTTTAATTAAGTGAAAAATTTATATAGTACATTATATTAATCAAATATTAATTGATTTTTTATTGAAACGATGAGAAAGAAATTGGTTAAGTAGAAAAAATAAAATGAACCGTTTTAATCGTTCTTCGTTAGTTAAAAAAATAAAAAGAAGAAAAAAGAGAGAGGAAAAGAATGAAAAGGGGGAGAAGAAAAAATAATAGTATTATCGATACTTAATCGTGTCCCCACGTTTATTCGCAACGAGATAAAGTTTATTATTAGATTTAGTGGTTTGATCGAAACCGGTTTTCAATATATATTGTACGTTTATTATATTATATATAGAATTATTTTCATTAATAATATTATTTTTCATTAAATATTTTAATTAGTATAATAAATATTGCATTATAGAATAATTATTACTAATTAATACGAATTAGATGACATATTTCGGTGGTGGTGGTGGTTGGAAAAGTTTTTATATTAAAAAATTAATTGTTATATTATTATTTCATTATTTTATTTTACATTATTTTATTTTATATATTACATTATTATTATTATTATTATTTATGTGTGTGCAATATATATAAATATTATTTAATATAATATTTATTTATAAATTAGTACATATAAGTCTTATATTAAAATGTTCAGTGACTAGTAGTTAACTCATAAAATGAGAGGGTTGAAAAGATACAAGTGAACGTTATTTTTTTTTTCCTCGATCGTTAAATTAAACTTTAAAGACGCCGATAATTCGTCTTGGTCGCGTTAATTGCGTCAATTAAACTCTTTTATGATGGCTCGTCGAATTGTCTTGATATAAAGGATAATCATATAATCAGAAGAAAACTTCTCTCACATATGTTTTATTTATATATTACATTTTTATATATTTTTAGATATTTTATTTGATTTTATTTTCTAAATATCAACGACACGGATAAACAAAATTTTCACGATTATAATTTACGACGAAAACAATGATTACGATGCTAATGATGATGACGATGATAATAGTATTAGTAGTAGTAATAATAATAATAGTAGTGGTGACGAAAGTGGTGGAAAATTTCTTACGCAACTTTTTTCTCGATTTGTTTTGTTTCTTTTTTCCTTATTTTTACACACGTCTCCTTTTAGTTTGACTCGTGACTTCGATTCATTTCAAAGTTAGTTTTGCGTAACACCACAAAATTGTTTGTTTGTTCGTTCGTTCGTTCGTTCGTCGGCTTTGCCTTTAAACGCTTTAATTACTCGCTCGATTACAATTTCAAAACCTGATTGTACAAACCTTGTACTATGAACACTTAAGTATTACGTATTATTTTCTATTGTATAGTAAACAATGCGTATTATCATAAGTAATTGGAGTGGTTATGTTTTTATTCGCCATTTTCTTTTTTTTTTTTTCTTTTTTTTTATTATTTTATCAATTATAACATTTTCGAACTACATCGAACATAATTTCTACGAATTAGTCTAAAATTATGTTCGTTTTCGTGTTTTAAGATCAAATTGACGATTTATATATGATAAAAATACTATATTTATCTGATTTATTAATTTTACTCGTAAATTGAAAATTTAATAAGTTCTTCGATCAAAAATATATTAATTATTTTTATTTAATATTGTTCACATCTCATCTTTTATCAAATATTATTATTATTTGTATTTTACACACACACATACACATATATTTGATAAAATAAATGTAACGATTTACTCCATCTTTTATCAAATATAATAATTATTTGAATTTTATAGACACACACACACACACACACACACACACACACACGTATTCCCATAATACACATTTGATAAAATTAATTTAAAGATTTATTTCATCTTTTATCAAATATAATAATTATTTAAATTTTACACACACACACACACGCGTACACACATAATATACATTTGATAAAATTAATTTAAATTTAAATATGATTAGCTTTTTATAATATACAAAATTTTAATAAAAAAAAAAAAAAGTAAAGAAAGTAAAATAATTTTGTGTTCGAAGAGAGAAATAAAGTTAGGTTATGTACATATCATATATTATGTATATACGCGTAATGATACGTAAATGATACTTTTTCTCGTTAAAAACAGGATCTTCCGAGAATTAGCTCGTAGCAAATCGATAAAACAAATGATTCGACAATGTGAGTTGAGAGAAAGGAGCCACGTTCCTTGGTTTCTCCTCTCTCGTCTTGTTTCTGGAACAAGGTTATGCAAGCATGAGGACCACGTTCGAGGTTTTCGACCTGCTTTCATAAATCAGACCTTCCTTTCAGTTGTGTTTTATACGAGTCTCTTTCATTTATATGTATTTTTTTTATACACATACATACACATATTTTTTTTTTCGTTAGCTTCAGGCTAATTCTTATTTAATAATCCTTTCCCCGCACTCGACACGTGCGCGCGAGCGCACGCGCGCGCAAACAGATACGCTGTTTTATTTTTTTAATTCGAAGCCAAGTAACAATTACTTTGAAAAAAGAAAAAGAAAAAAAAAACAAAAAGAAAATGAAAAATTAAATTCTCAATATTATGCAATAAAAAATCTGTGTTAACGCTAGATTTACCGACTGAGTCAATTTGACTCATTTCACAATTTTTTTTTTTGTTCTTTTTGCTCTACATATATATGTATATGTTATAAAACTTAAATATTAAATATTTTTTTTTCAAATATATGTTAATTTTTAATACAAATATATGTTTTTTTTTTTTAATGCAGTAATGAAATATACGTAAATATATTAATTCCACCCTTCTGGCCCATTTCTTCATTCAAGTAACGTTCGTAAGATTTTTTTTGTAAAAAATAATGAACAGTACATCCGTAAATATAGTGTCAAATATTCCAATTTTCAAACGTTGATTATGAAACAAAAAAAAACAAAACAAAAATTGGCCGTTAATATTAACAATTACACGAGATAAAAATAAAAAGACGAATTATTACCCTCGGATATTTGTTTTTTTCATTCGATGAAAAAAACAATTATTACTAATAATGTTAAAATAATTACACGCTTGGTAATCCAAAGAAAAAAAATAAAATTTGTTAATATAATTTCAATTAAAAATTAATTATTAACAAATGTATCCTCGTTAAAGGGGATAAACATTTTTGTTTACACATCGGTTATATATTCATTTTTTTTTTTTTTATATTTTTTGTTCTTAAATATTTCCTAACCAATATATTTCATATTTAATCTGTCGTGTTGTCAATTCGCATAGATTAAATAATATCATTGAAATAAATTAACTATATCTAACAATAATTTATCAAAGGTCTAACGTATTTAACATTCACCAAAGTATTATCGTCTGTGTTATATTTCGAGATGAAAAAAAAAAAGACACGAGGAAGGGGAAGGGGGAAGGGTGGCGGAGGTAGGGGAGGGGGAAAAAGGAGCATCCCGAATGGATAGAATAATCGCATAAATCATAGTTTATAATGGGTGTTGACAAACAGTTAAAGCTTGCTTCTCGTTCGATTGATTGGCTCCAAGTTAACTCCCAAGAAAAATAGTTTTTAACGATAGTTAGGTTAGGATCCTTATCACGTATACATCTTAAAAAAAGAACAAGAAAAAAGAAAAAAACCGTAGTAGAGATAAGTGAAATAAGAATTTCGAGACAGAAAGATAGAGATAAAAAAAACAGAAACAAATCTCTTATTTGAAAAAAAAAAAAGAGAAAAAAACAAAAGACAAAAGATTTTTAAAAGGTAAAAATCAGATATACCGTTAAAAGCATTGTTACATTCTTCATTTTCTTTTTATCTCGTTTTTCTTCTTTTTACCTGCAGTTTGAGTCATTTTCAGATAGAAAATAAAAACGGATAAAGCAAAAGACAAAAAATAGGAAGGAAGAGGCTAGTTATGTGATGATAATAATCGTGATGATAGTGTAACACACACACACACATACACAAGCACAAAATAAGAAAGGAAAAAAAAAAAAAAAAAAGAAAAGAAAAGAAAAGAAAAGAAAAAGAAAAAGAAGACGTAACAACTACATTAAACATGACAGCTGGTGGATTCACAAAGGGAACATTGCAGCTTCTTAAAAGAGGAGACAAGTAAAACCGGCGCCGGCTGGTTTTGTTCGTAACACACAACAGCAGATCATCTTTTCATTATGATGATGTAGTTTGAAAGAAGATGGTTGCACCTATATAAGGTTTCATTTAATACCAGAAACAAATTAACACTGTACACATGTTTAAATACTTAACTAGTGTGTGTATGTGTATTGTGTATGTGTGGTTTTAATAGGTAGCATTTTAGTATAGTTGGATAATTTAGTGCATTAGTTTGTATATAGTGAATATTGCATATCAATGGAAGAAAAAAAGAAACATTGAAGGATCGTTACAATGTGTTTTTTAAGTATTATTACATCAATTACATTCTACGAGTACTCTCGGTAATGTGTGTGTGATACATATATAATAAGTTTGTGCTATTGTTAGAGGTTAGAATACAGTGTTTGTACTATTGTTTTACGAACACCCTATATATTGGTATGTTAACAAGTGCTTGGGGCTTATTTCTTCAACGTGTGTTCCAACGTTTCACCCGGGATTAGTTTTCTACGTTATTATTTTTTTTTTTTTTGTAGTTGTTCATCGTTAAAGAATTTTTCTGAAGGAATTCTAAAGGATTAACGTTGTTTCATGTGGATCGTTAAAAGGTAGTTAGATTACATTTGAATATTTTCATTTGTTCAATTATTGTGTTTACGTGTATCGATTAAGAATGGGGATAAAATAATCGATAGATCGATATGTGATTATTATAATTGTTTATGTTAAATTATTCTGTGACGTTTATATTATGTTTCTTTAAGAAGTTCGTTGTGTTGTCACGATCTTAGGGTAGTATCCGTTCAGGCCGCGTGGGACGTATACGTCCCACGATTGCATTGTTTTGCTTTTGTACGTCTTGCAATAATTAAAATTCATATTAATAATAATCGTAATTATCAAGATAAATGGGCGTATAGTTTAAAATACGTCAAATGCGTATGATTAATGAATAAAAGAAAAAAAAAAGAAATAATAAGATAATTTTTCTAAAAATTATATTTGACTCAAACACCACGTGGCTTGTAAAATTATTTTGTACATATAATCAGGTTTTTAATTGCACAACTTACAAAGTTTTGTCACGATGTTGAAATTATTTTGTATTTTACAATAAGAATAATATCAAATGACGTATATATTTTTTTAAATTCCTCAAATGCATAAGATTAATGAATAAAAGAAAAAAAAAAAAATAATAAGATAATTTTTCTAAAAATTATTTTTGACTCAAATACGTGGCTTGTAAAATTAATTTTTATTTTACAATAAGAATAATATCAAATGACATATATAATTTAAAATTCCTCAAATGCATAAGATTAAAAAAAAAAAAACAATAGTGACAAACGAATGTTTTTAGAAATTATTTGACTAAAACACGTGGCTGGTAACATTATTCTTTATTTTACAATAAGAATAATATGAAATGACGTATACTGGGTCCCCCACGCGGCAAGGAACGTGTTAAATTCGATTTACGTAACTCGTAAATTTGTATTGACGAAGAGGAATCGAAGTTAGAATGTAATCTAAATGTTATTATTGTGTTGTAGTATCTCACTTAGATTAGTATTCGTTTTGTGTTTTGTCAGTGATACGTCGTACACACCCATGCTGAGAAAGAAATGGTTGAAAGGTTGGTAGGTGGTATAAAAGTTCATCTTAAAGGATATCTACTATTAGAGTGAGTGAGATAGGATGATCTATTGTCCAATCGATTCTTCTTTTTAACTTTCTTAATCGTAAAATGTTTCGAATAGAAAGAAAAAAATGTTTCGAGAAAAAAGAAGAAAAAGAAGATAGAATTTTTCTTTTTTCTGTAAAGCTTATTAATAGATTTCCTTTTTTTTTTATTAAATAAAACTATAAATTTGATTATAGAATAAAATGTTAGAATTGAAGAATTTTTAATAAAATTTGCAACGTGTATTGTAAATCGAAAATGAATACGTGGATCTATTGTCCAATCGATTCTTCTTTTTAACTTTCTTAATCGTAAAATGTTTCGAATAAAAAGAAAAAAATGTTTCGAGAAAAAAGAAGAAAAAGAAGATAGAATTTTTCTTTTTTCTGTAAAGTTTATTAATAGATTTTCTTTTTTTTTTTATTAAATAAAACTATAAATTTGATTATAGAATAAAATGTTAGAATTGAAGAATTTTTAATAAAATTTGCAACGTGTATTGTAAATCGAAAATGAATACGTGGATCTATTGTCCAATCGATTCTTCTTTTTAACTTTCTTAATCGTAAAATGTTTCGAATAAAAAGAAAAAAATGTTTCGAGAAAAAAGAAGAAAAAGAAGATAGAATTTTCTTTTTTCTGTAAAGTTTATTAATAGATTTCCTTTTTTTTTTATTAAATAAAACTATAAATTTGATTATAGAATAAAATGTTAGTATTGAAGAATTTTTAATAAAATTTGCAACGTGTATTGTAAATCGAAAATGAATACGTGGATCTATTGTCCAATCGATTCTTCTTTTTAACTTTCTTAATCGTAAAATGTTTCGAATAAAAAGAAAAAAATGTTTCGAGAAAAAAGAAGAAAAAGAAGATAGAATTTTTCTTTTTTCTGTAAAGTTTATTAATAGATTTCCTTTTTTTTTTATTAAATAAAACTATAAATTTGATTATAGAATAAAATGTTAGAATTGAAGAATTTTTAATAAAATTTGCAACGTGTATTGTAAATCGAAAATGAATACGTGGATCTATTGTCCAATCGATTCTTCTTTTTAACTTTCTTAATCGTAAAATGTTTCGAATAAAAAGAAAAAAATGTTTCGAGAAAAAAGAAGAAAAAGAAGATAGAATTTTTCTTTTTTCTGTAAAGTTTATTAATAGATTTCCTTTTTTTTTTATTAAATAAAACTGTAAATTTGATTATAGAATAAAATGTTAGTATTGAAGAATTTTTAATAAAATTTGCAACGTGTATTGTAAATCGAAAATGAATACGTGGATCTATTGTCCAATCGATTCTTCTTTTTAACTTTCTTAATCGTAAAATGTTTCGAATAAAAGAAAAAAATGTTTCGAGAAAAAAGAAGAAAAAGAAGATAGAATTTTTCTTTTTTCTGTAAAGTTTATTAATAGATTTCCTTTTTTTTTTATTAAATAAAACTATAAATTTGATTATAGAATAAAATGTAAGAATTGAAGAATTTTTAATAAAATTTGCAAGGTGTATTGTAAATCGAAAATGAATACGTGGAGTCGAGTATTTGTTTGTGTGGGTTGTTGAATCTTTATTTCAGTTTTTTTTCGTTCAGTAGAATTTATTTTTTTTTTTTATAATAGGAAATATTATTTAAATAAAACAGAAGAGAAATTATTAATAATTTTAGGATGCATTATTTGTTTTTTTTTTCTTTTTTTTCAGATAAGATATTACAATGGTTTATTATTATGCGATAAATAAATAATTGTAGAAGTTTTTCACTTTTTAATTCGAGTATTTTAAGATAGGAATTTTGAATTTTACACGAATTTTGTCTCACTTATTAAGAATTTCTTTGATTTTTTATTTTTTAATAATATTAAATATATATATATATATTTTAATAATTAAATTTCGATTAATTAACAAATTTGATTTCGTTTAATAACAATTATTATTAACAATCTTGATAATATTACAAATTGTTGACAGGATTTTAAAAAAAATTATCTCATTGTCAGTTTGATTAATTTCTTAATCATTTTCTAATGAGAACAAACAAATATTTGATTATAGTGTACGATATATAAAATAAAAACAAACGATTTGTTCTATTTTTTTTTAGATACGTAATGGATTACTTTAAAGCGAGAAAATAGAAAATATATTTTCGAAGCGATAAAATCGATTAAAATTTTTTGTTATCGATAGAGAAATCGTCGTAGAAAAAAAGAAAAAAGGAGGAAAAAGGAAAAAAAGGAAAAGAAAAAAAATGGAAACGATAAAAAAGACACGAGTTTCTCTTCTCGAACATAGAAGAAACATTAGATTTATCGTTGAGGTCGTTGGGTTTCTTGATCGGCTTATTGTCGGCAAATAATAAATTCAAACGATCGTTGAGTGTGCCTTGTGACGAACGTTATTGACCGTGATGAAAAAAGATGCATAAATGATAAAGATAAATTAGATGCATCTCTTTCTTTCTCTTGTGTAACAAAAAAAATCTCTTTCAAAGTATCTTACATATAAATAGAATATTTCTTTTATTTTTATTTGAAATATTTAACAATATTGTGTTGTTGTTGTTTGTTCGTTTTATTAATTAATTAATTTTGTATCATGTAGGGAAATGTATAAAGAATAATTTACAAAAAAATATGATTGAAATTATATTTTTAATAGGAGAAATAAAATACAATAAAAATGAAATAAAAATATAAACTAATATTGTGTAGATTAAAATAGTAAATTTTCTTTGATTTTTTTGTATTATAAATTGATTAATTAATTTTTATTACGTAGGATATATAAAGAATGATTTTAAAAAATATTCAGTATTTATCTAAATTATAATATTGTTGAATAAAATAGAAAATTCTTTTTTTTTTTCTTTTTATTATTAATTGGATTAATTAATTTTTATTACGTAGGATGTATAAAGAATGATTTTAGAAAATATTCGATATTTATCTAAACTATAATATTTTTAGGTTATAAAATAAAAAGAAAATTTTCCTTGTGTCTTTTTGTATTATTAATTGATTAATTAATTTTTATTATATAAGATATATAAAAAATGATTTTAGAAAATATTCGACATTTATCTAAACTATAATATTTATAGGTTATAAAATAAAAAGAAAATTTTCCTTGTTTTTTTGTATTATAAATTGATTAATTAATTTTCATCACGAAGGATAGATAAAGAATGATTTTAGAAAATATTCGATATTTATCTAAACTATTATAATATTGTAGGTTATAAAATAAGAAAGAAATTGTTTCTCTTGTTGTTTTGTATTATTAATTGATTAATTAATTTTTATTAGATAGAATATATAAAAAATGATTTTAGAAAATATTGGATATTTATCTAAATTATAATATTGTTGAATAAAATAGAAAATTCTTCTTTTTTTTTTTGTATTATTAATTGATTAATTAATTTTTATTACATAGAATATATAAAAAATGATTTTAGAAAATATTCGATATTTATCTAAATAATAATATTGTAGGTTATAAAATAAGAAAATTATGCAATATCTTTGTATTTTAAGATTGTTAAAGCATGACTAAACTACTTCTAAGGAATTATATATGTTTGACGAATGCAATCGATTTCTTTTGATTTCTCTATTTATCATTAATGTTATCTTTCTTATAAAATCAAACCGATCGTCATACGATTTCATTAGAAACAATTTTCTTTTACACAAACAGTATCTGTTAAACGGTCGACTCAACGTTATTCAAAAGCAACAGAAAAGAAAAGTTGTTAATATCTGCACAAATTCTATTTAAAATAATCTCTTGCGCGATAAATCTTAACATTGATTTATTAATAGGTACGCGGGTATAGGTTTACTTTGCATGGTATGTTATCTATCAAGTAAATTATTTGTAGAAAAAAAAAAAAGAAAAAAGAAAAAGGAAAAGAAATAAGAGATATATTTAACTACATTCTATAGCTAATTGTATAATAAATTTGTGAATACAAACAGAAAACCAGGAAAAGAAGTAAGAAATGTTTTTCAATATATTCTATATCAATTTTTGTAGAATTCAATTAATGAATACTAAAAACAAAAAGAAAAATAAGTGATATTTTTAAATACAGTTTATATCTAATTGTGTAATAAATTTGTGAATACAAAAAGAAAACCAGGAAAAGAAATAAAAGATCTTTTTGTGAATACATTCTATATATAATTTTGTTGATTAAATTAGTGAATACAAAAGAAAAACAGGAAAAGAAGTAAGAAATGTTTTTGAATATATTCTATATCTAATTTTGTAGAATTAAATTAGTGAATACAAAAAAGGACTGGAAAAGAAGTAAGATATGTTTTTGAATATATTATATAATATATCTAATTTTTTGTAAAATTAAATTAGTAAATACAAAAATAAAAACAAAAAGAAATAAGAGATAATTTTAAATACATTTTATATTTAATTGTATAATAAATTTGTGAATATAAAAGAAAACCAGGAAAGGAAGTAAGAAATGTTTTTGAATATATTTTATATCTAATTTTGTAGAATTAAATTAGTGAATACAAAAAAGAACTAGAAAAGAAATATGAGATATTTTTGTGAATACATTCTATATATAATTTTGTTGATTAAATTAGTGAATACAAAAGAAAACCAGGAAAAGAAGTAAGAAATGTTTTTGAATATATTATATAATATATCTAATTTTTTGTAGAATTAAATTAGTAAATACAAAAAAGAATTGGAAAAGAAATAAGTGATATTTTTAAATACAATCTATATCTAATTGTGGAATAAATTAATGAATACAAAAAAAAAACTGAAAAGAAATAAGAGATATTTTTATAAATACATTCTATATATAATTTTGTAGAATTAAATTAGTGAATACAAAAGAAAAACAGGAAAAGAAGTAAGAAATGGTTTTGAATATATTATATAATATATCTAATTTTTTGTAAAATTAAATTAGTAAATACAAAAAAGAATTGGAAAAGAAATAAGTGATATTTTTGTGAATACATTCTATATCTAATTGTGTGTATTATAATAAATTTAGGAATACAAAAAGAAAAACAGAAAAAAGAAGTAAGAGATATTTTTGTGAATATATTCTATATCTAATTGTAGATTATAAACTTGTGAATAGAAAAAAGAAAAGAAAGAATAAAAATAAGAGGATATATTTGAACACATTCTATATCTAATTGTAGATTATAAACTTGTTAATACAAAAAAGAATAAAAAAGAAGAAAACTAAGAGGATATATTTGAACATATTCTATATCTAATTGTATAATATAAATTTGTGAATAAAAAAGAACCAAAAATGAAATAACATTGACAATGAGATTGATTCGAATTAAGGTTGATTTATAACTGGTTTAACATTCATTTGGAATATTGCTTAACTGATAAATGATATTTTAATTAATATTGTACAAATATAATTAATTTGAAGACGATATTTGGTAACGTTTTGTAACGTTGACAAATTCGTGACAACGTTGTATGAATAATTGGAATGTTAATACATATACATATTTTAGGAACATTATCAGTCAAGAATAATTAACATAATTGACATAAGAAACATAAGAAACATGTGTGTGTTTGTCGTAGCAGCCAGCAGAACGGAGCTGCCATCACAGAGACTTCTCCACATGTGGACATCGCCGTCCCGACTTAGGATCGGCCGGGCACCCAGGAAAAAGTCGACTCCTTAATCTGAACTGGGCCAATTATCGCGACTGCTGAAGTATGGAGCATCCGGAAGGTTTTAGAAGGAAGTTATCCTTCTTGGGCTTTGTTAAAAGACCATCGGTAAGTTCTACATTATATTTCTTATTTTTATTATTTATAGGAACGTTTATTTTTTAAATTGGTCTAAGTTCATTTCAATATTTTTTGTTTGTTTGTTGACTACAATCAAATCTAGGACTGGAAGTTTAGAGTCGTAGGAAATATTTCGTGGTATAAATATAAAATAGAGCTAGGTTACTATAAAAATGTAGAAATGTTTATTTTTTAAATTGGTCTAAGTACATTTTAATATTTTTTGTTTGTTTGTTGATCATAATCAAATCTGGGACTGGAAGTTTAGTGTCGTTGGAAATATTTCGTGGTATAAATAAAAAATAGAGTTAGGTTACTATAAGAATGTAGAAATGTTTATTTTTTAAATTGGCCTAAGTTCATTTTAATATTTTTCTTTTTTTGTTGATAATAATAAAATTTGCAACTGATATAAAATCACATGAAAAATATTATCTAGAAACGTCTATTAACATACAAAATACTATTTAACAAAATATTAAACTTATATATATATAATAATTAATTAGGTTTATTATTATATATAATAAACCTAATTTTATATTATATATTATTATATATGGTAGGTATACTATATATATGTATATTGTAATAATTACATCTTTATAGTGTAGTTTTATTTAAAAAATTGCATAAAAATTAAAAGAATACTAAAATGTGAACGTTATAATCTTCAATTTTACATATTAGATGCATTATTCCTTTTATAAACATGCGCAACAATTGAAAGGGCATATAAACAACATTTAATAAAAGTAATTTGATAAAGGCCAATGTTTCATTTCCACGCTGGATTTCGAAGAAATGTCATATTTCTGAATAGTTTGCGTCAATATTTTTTAAACTTATAACAAGCAGATTTTAATGATTTGTATATTAAATTAAAGTACATTCATTTTCCTACATGTAGAATACTTTATTGAGTTATAAATCAATCTGCAAAGGTTCATAAAATGTCAGAGAAAAGTTGCTGGGTCAGGAATTGTTCACATTACCTGACCCGTTTAGGCATTGTTGACATTGCCTGACCCGTTTAGGCATTGTTGACATTGCCTGACCCGTTTAGGCATTGTTAACATTGCCTGACCCGTTTAGGCATTGTTAACATTGCCTGACCCGTTTAGGCATTGTTAACATTGCCTGACTTGTTTAGGCATTGTTAACATTGCCTGACCTGTTTAGGCATTGTCGACATTGCCTGACCCGTTTAGGCATTGTTGACATTACCTGACCCGTTTAGGCATTGTTCACACTACTTGATCCACCAGGCATTGTTCATATTACCTGACCTGGCAACTTTTCACTGACATTTTATGAACTTTTGCAGATCGATTTATTATTATTTGCTATAAGTATAAAAAAATATTTACCCTTACTTTTCAGAAAAATGACATTTCTTCGAAATCCAGCGTTGAAATGAAACAGTGTCCTTTATCAAATTACCAGAAGGAAGGGGAGGGGGGATGGGGAATAACTTAATAGATTATGTTCAAAAGCATTAATTTCGTTTGTGTGCTTCTGATTTTCGTGCTTGGTGAGATAACTCGTGTTAGATGAAGGCATGTAAAAGAGAAGCGGCGCTTGTTATCAACTCGATTATGTTACGTGCTGTATACTACAACAAGATTAATAGGTTTCGTGTCTCTTTCAGCGATTATACGTGCCGAGCAGACTGAAACCGACACTCAACTTTGAAATATATATAATATGTTATCGTTAAAGCACAGAAATCATTTATTCTACAGATTATCTAGATAATGTGAAGATTAACTAAGACGATCAAAATTCATTTCATTTCATTTCTCAAATTATTTTAGATAATCTGCACGTTACTTAACAGACACTCGTTAAAGTGAAAATCAAATCTTTTTGGTTGGAACAACAGCAACGATTTTTCTACGCTTAAATTAACATAATATTATTTATTTATTTATACATATTAATATACATTAAACATATTAATATATATATAATAAAAAATATATTTATA
>NW_025113100.1:800188-925482 GCF_010416935.1 Polistes fuscatus
TAGGGTGGGTGGATGGTGTTGATGGCAGCGTGGGCGGGCGATTTTGCTTCTCTTAGACGCGGTGGTAGATTAAATGCGATAGGATTTTAGATTCTTGATAGATAATAATATGAGAAATGATGAAGATCTCATATAGGGTTTTCTTCTCTACGTAATTACCACCTCCCACACCACGCCACGCCACACAACGTTCGACCATTTACGAGATAGTCTCTTCTTATCTTTAGTACCGACTTTAACTTCCCGTTTCGTTTTGAAAGTCACTTCGTTGTAACCAATAAACGCGTGCTTAGTTACATTAGATGCATTCTCTTCCCCTATTATTTAGATTTTCGTCAGTTTTCTCATGATTAATTTATTTCATAATTCTAATGGAGGGAGGTTGGGTTGCTTGTCAGAAAATTTCATTTATCTATTAACTTCTCTTACTTTGTTAATAAATTTATATATATATATAGATATATATATATAATTATAATAATTCGCATATTTTTTGAATAATTTAAATTTTAATTGCAGTACACGTTCTCTTGTTATATATTAATAATAAGAATAATAATAATTATTATAATAATAATTTGTACGTTCCAATCTGCAAGGTAATATTATTAGTAACATCATTATCCTTATCTTCTCTTCTCTTCTCTTACTTTCATTTCATATTCTATATTTTATTCTCGTAAAGTAAAGTTTAACGAGTCAAGTTGACTACTACTTCTACTTTTCTTCTTTTTCTTTCCTATCTCGAAATGAATTTTGATTCACAGGTATCGAGTTATCTCCGATACTTTTCGAACTGTGTCAATGCATATTTCGAAGTTATAATTGGATTACTATTAAAGAAATAAAAAATTCTTCTATTTCATTATTTCACATAGAATTTTTATCTATCCATCTATCTATCTATATATACGCAAAATACGTATACACATTAACACACGTATAGCAGTACACGTTTTATTAAAGGGGTTATACGCAGTAAGAATTTAAAAAAAATCGATTTTTTTTTTTTTTTCATTTTCAAAATGGAGATCACCGCCAAACGTCTTTACAGATTAATATTTTTACATAATCGACGCGCTATTGTATTCTCAAAAGTTGGCTCTATTTGAATTATCATCACTTTTGTTTGAGAAATAAAAACTGTTTCTAGACAAAATTCATGAAAATACGTCTTTTTCGAGGCTCGCAACTGCGTATAACCCCTTAAACTAAAATAACCTTTCGGTAAGAACAACAACTACCTACCAACAACCAACTCGATCCTCTCTTTGTGGATAACACATTTTTCAGGATCATATTTCAACTCGCGGAGGCTTCTTCTTCTCTTCTACCATGCACTCTCTCACGTAACCCCATGCTTCCGTAAATGTAAAATGACTCTACCTTCTATGTATCACGTGTACGGAGTCTAGATCGGCAGTACCGTTAACTAACGAGTTTAACTCTGACCATACCCGAGGAAGTGCATCTATTCTTGGGCTTGTGTTAATGCCTCGCCCTTGATAAATCAACAAAAAAAAAATCACAATTTAATTCCTTCCCCTTCCCCTTCTACTTTTACTTCCCCCACACTCATCTCGAATGCATATTAAAAACCATTGATATTAAACATTTAATCCCACCCGTTGTCTTTTGAGTTATCCTATCTTCAATATGATAATATCATTTTATCTTATTCGTTGATTTTACTATCCGTATTTAATTCATTCACTTTGTTAAGAAACGTTAATTAATTATAATCATTGTGTCGCTCGATTAAATAAAAAAAAAAAAGAAACAAAATTTACAAAGAGAACGAGAGAGAGAGAGAGAGATGGAAATAGATATAAAAAACATTAAAAACTGATCTTACGCACATACACACACATATACACATGCATGCTTGATATTATAATTAATTTTATACAAATAATTCGATACATCTCGTAATGCATTTCATTAAATAATATATATAATATATAATAAAATAAAAGCTGAATATATACGCGTATGATGTCTCTCTTTTCTTGTAATTGTATAACAAAGCTCACTCTTAATTGCACTGGGATTTTAAATAACCGTTTGTTCTTTGATCTACCTCTCTTTTATATTCTTTTTTTTTTTTTCTTTCCTCTTCATTTGATCTTCTTATTGAAAAAAGATCGAATCGTTTCTCCGCGTTTAATGTGTGTCCGTATTTTTTTTATTATATAATAAACTCGTACAATCGGATTTCTTTTTATGAGTTTCCAAATAAAATTAAAAAAATAAAAATATGATACAATTTAATATAAAGTAGAAATAATTATGATAAAGAAAAAAAAAAAAAAAGGGGGATGGTTTAACTGTCGTAATCCACAGACGGTATCGACGTTTTCTTTCTTTTTTTTTTATTGTTTTTCCCCTCCTCCCCCCTCCCCATCCCCCTATTAACAAAGTGAACGGCCGGATAGAAATGAAGATAAAAAAAGAATAGTCTACGAGAGAAGATAAAAACAAAATTCATAGTTGCATGTACGTTTGTGTGCGTTAAGTGGGTAGATGAGGGATGAGGAGGGAAGAGGAGGGGTTGCCTTTTTCGTAAGTTGAAATGGTAAGGAAGGATGATAAAAGAGGAAAATAGAAAAGAGGTGGCAGTTATGGTGGTCGTAGTGGTGGTGGTCATTTTCAATTTGATTGCAATTCCGTGGTGTGTGTTAGTATTATTGTATACGTATGCTGTTTATACGTGTATATATGTGTGTATGTGTGTGTATACGTGTTTGTGTACTTTACGATGCCTGGCCGAAATGCAACGAGCTCTCATTTCTTCCAACTTCTGTTTTATACGGTAATCACGCGGAAAACGGGAAAGACTTATTGCTAAGGTAAAATGTACCAAAGCAAATTTCAAAGTACGAAGGTCCATTAAGAGTAAGGGTTGATTTATTCTATATGAAAGTATCAGGTTATATTACTTATATGATTTCTATCATATTTCATAACGAAATTATGAATATTTATTCTTATCATCTCTAAAACGACGAATTATATATTAGGAATTGCATTACGAATTGCATTACCAATTGCATTACCAATTGCATTACGAATTGCATTAATATTTATGTCGATTACTCTATCTCTCTCTTTTTCTCTTTCTTATATCAAGAATTTCATATAAATTATTGTTATAATATCATTTTTCTATTCGATATTAAAATTTATTACATAATATGTTTTATTATCTTATCGAATTATTAATGAATTACACGTTTAAATTGATCCACCATAAGTAACTCGAAAATTAAGTTTTATTTAGAAATATTTCAATTTGTTTATACAAGTAACATTTACAATTTGTATATTATTAAATTTTCTTTTTTTTTTCTTGCAGATATATTAAACATAAATTGTATGAACAATAGATGAATGAAATTACAATTGATTGTATTTTTAAATTTGACACGGAGAAATAAATAATTGATTAATTGAAATATTTCTAAATGTATCTAAAAGGAGAATAACAAAAGAAAAATAAGAAATAAATAAAATTGATTTGCGGTTCACTTTCAATGGTGTTTTTCTTTTTAACTTTGCTAGCAACATCGTTCTATTTCCGCGAACTTTTCACGGTGGGCGTAATTTAGAAAATTGAAGACAACAACACGAGGAGGTATAAACTGGTCCCTTGTTACTGTGTCTATTACTTATCCCTTTCCCTTTATTGCACCGTCACGAACAAACCTACTTGTTTTTTGTTTTTTTTCTTTTTCGTTCTTTTCTTATTTTCCGTCTTACCTATCACTTCTACTTTTTCTTTTCCTTTTTTATTTTTTATTTTTTTCTTTTTTCACAGACACCTCACCACGTTTCTTTTAAATTAATACAATATAAATGCAAATTGAATCGAAGTACGAAAGTGGGGCGTGCGTGTGTGCCAGAGAGAAAGAAAAATAAAATAAAAGAATTTTGATCTTTCGATAAATCCGTATTTGAATTAAAACTTATATAAGTGTATGTGTGTGTGTGTATATATGTATCTAGGTCTAGGAATAAGTGTATTTAGTATTACACGAATTTTCCCTATAGTGTTGGGGTTTGGCAGGTTACAAAAAATCTTATGGGAGAAGACCATAGGTAATATGTAATTTTTATAATTTTAAATTTATTTTAGTGATATCTTTATTATATAAAAATATATAAAAATTATAAAATTGTAAAATTATAAATTTAAAATTTATTTTAATATCTTTATGATATAAAATTATATAAAAATATATAAAAATTATAAAATTGTAAAATTATAAATTTAACATTTATTTTAGTGATATCTTTATGATATAAAAATATATAAAAATATATAAAAATTATAAAATTGTAAAATTATAAATTAAAAATTTATTTTAATATAATTTCTTTATATATATTTACTTAATTACTTATTTATACAAATAGATAAATAGATAGATAGATAAAAAGAAAGAAAATGAAAGAATGGTTCCCCGGAGACCTGTAACTTTTTTATTAAAGTAATCACACTCACTTAGTTGCCAACCCAATACTATAACTAATCTTCTACGGATTTATTATATAGGTACCGTGATAAAGAAAAAAGAAAAAAAGAAAGAAAAAGAAGGGTCGAATATAAACGAATTTTGCACCGGTGAGAACCTCACGAAATCCGCTTAACTTGTTCTTTTCCTTCTTTGCCTTTAATTTTCGTTATATCTAACAAAGATAATCCCTTCATTACTAAGCAGTTGTATTAAAAAAAAAAAGAGAAGAAAAAAATTACAATTGTGTACATCATGTACAATATATAATATATTTTGTCAGTAAAATTCGATTATATAATAAATGTTTTTTTTACATATCATTCCTCGAACTCAAACATATATATATGTAAGCTTTGTACGCATGCGCCGGTGCATTGAGTGATTGGCTGTTTGAATGTGGCGCCATACATTGGGGGAACAAAGGCTAGCAGGAGTGACGGTTGGTGTTTGAAAATCTTGTAGGAGTGGGAGTCTTAAAATCTGGCAAGAGCGTTTTAGAAGTTTAGTAGAAAAGTCTTGTAAATTAAATTTAATTAAAAACGCATTAAGATTGGAATCAATTAATAGAGAAACGGGAGCACGAACTTTTAATTGTTGATTCTCTTATTTTAGGTTAGTTGATCACGTGTAAATATTGTAAAGTTATTAACCTAACCTATTATGTTTTAATAAATATCTCTTATTTTAGACGAATCTAATTGTAGTTCTTACTCTCAACAAAATTAAGGATAAAAAACAATATTATATATCTATATATATTTTTTTTTCTTTTTTAATTTGTTCTTTTTTTAAACCTCGTTAGAGAAAATCGCTGAGGATGATACAAAGGGAATATGGCGTTTCGAAAACACAGAGGAAAAAAAATGGTAGAAAGGGAAGCAGCTCTAGCTTTTAGCTCTGGCTTATCGTATTTCTTTCACTTAACCATCCTCTCCACTTTCATTCTTTTTCTTCTCTTTTTCTTTTTGTTCATCCTTTTTTTTTTCTTTTGTTGAAAAGTTTTCGCCAAACGAAACGAAACGAAACGAAACGACGACTTGCTCGAGAATGTACTCTTCGTAATTTTAACGCTCAAAGATAAAAGAGAAGCGAGAACATTTCTTCTTCGATCGTTCTTCTTGTAACTCATACATATATATATACACGTACACGTACATAGATCACAAATACAAATACGTAGATACCTGTGTGGTGTGGCATATACTTTTTTTTCAACGCTACTCCAATTCTGTCGCTCCTTTTTTTATTCAATTTCAACACGGAGATTACTTCACTCTACTTACTTTTTCTTTTTCTTTTTTTCTACTCTCTGTTAAACTTTTGTAACTATAAATATGTAAATTGCGCGTTAAAAGAATTCCCTTTTTTTTTTTTTTTAAATTACAACACGTGCCCCTACGACGTATAAAGATCGATCGAAACGATTCGAATGATAAAAAGGATGGGGTGATCGGGGGGAGGGGGGGAGAGGTTGTTTAGTATAAAGTAACATTGTAACATTGTGTTAGATATCTTTCACCTTATCTCTCGTGTTTTTTTTTTTTTTTTTCGGTGAGTCCCCCTTAAGGGGTTATACGCAGTTGCGAGGCTCGAAAAAGACGTATTTTCATGAATTTTGTCTAGAAACAGTTTTTATTTCTCAAACAAAAGTGACGGTAATTCAAATAGAGCCAACTTTTGAGAATACAATAGCGCGTAGATTATGTAAAAATATTAATCTGCACCGCTCCTGTAGATGATTTCCTGAACGTCCTCTAAAAAAAGACGTTTGGCGGTGATCTTCATTTTGGCGGTTTGGATTATTGAAATTAAAAATATGGTGGATTCTTTTAAAGGATAGATTAATGCAGGTATTAAAACCCAAGGAATAATAAAAATTTTGATTTTTGACAAAATGGCGTCTATTTGAAAAAAAGTTGTTATTTTTGACTAAAATTTTCGCTCTAAATTGTTACAAAAAAATAGTAATAAATTTTTTAAAAATTATTCCTTATACTTTAATACCTGAGGAATATATCTAAGAAGATTGTGTAAAAATTGGAAACCGATCGGTTAAGCCGTTTTTGAAAAATCGAGATCACCGATTTTGAAAATACCGTTTTGAGAAAAAACGCGTTTAAAGTTTCAAAGAGACGTTTACACATAGTTAAAAATTGTTGTTTGCAGCTTACATGAAGTGAAGAATATTTGTCGGATCGATTTGAAATTTTCAGAGAATATACTTAAATATATGTACATTCCGAAAATGAAAAAAAAAAAATTGATTTTTTTTAAATTCTAACTACGTATAACCCCTTAACTCGCTATTAAAAATCTGAATTTAAAAGAAACAACGCGACGACGCGTCGGACAAAAAATAAATAATGTTGATGAGGGGGGAGGATAAGGAGAAGGAGAAGAAGAAGAAATAAATAAAAAAATAGAAAAGAAGAAAAGAAAAAAGGGAAACACCAGTGGGCGCCGCCGCGTTGTACGAATCTAAATAAGTTATACTACGTGCTTGAATTTTATCCGCTTACTAATGCGATCCTCTCGTATTCATCGTCGATCTTTTATTCATTTAAGCAACGTCACGCTCGTTGCCCTATAAAATGCTGACCTTTGATAAGAATTCTTTTTCATCGTATGCATCTAACTTAATACCCTCCCCCCACCCCCATCCCTACCCCCACCCATCACCTAAGTAATCGAAAATAATTAATAACTGCTTGACTAATTATTCATTCGAGCGTACAAAAAATAATTTATACATTTTTTTTTATCGTGTTACATTTTAAAATAAGATTTACTAATATAAAAAAAAAAAATAATAATTTGTTAAATTTTAAAAATAATTTCTTTGATAAGAAATTAATTGTAAATTAATAATTTTTAAATTAATTTAAATTAATAATAAAATAAATACAAATTAATTTTAAATTAATAATCAAGAAAATAAAAAAAGAACTGTTAAATAGGAAGAAAATCTGTTTTTTCATTGGGATACGAATATTTCTTTAATAAGAAATTAATTTTAAATTAATAATTTTTAAATTAATTTAAATTAATAATAAAATCAATGAGAATTAATTTTAAATTAATAATCAAGAAAATAAAAAAAGAACTGTTAAATAGGAAGAAAATCTGTTTTTTAATTGGGATACGAATCTACGTGGTGTGTACATTTAATGCGAATTAATATACTCGATTTTTTATCGTGTGTTTTTACTCGATCTACGATTATTTGATTTACCCTATACATATTAATTTTTCTTTTCATTTTGGTCTCTTCTACAAAATTCTAATGAGTTAAATATAATTACGGAATACTCGTAAAAACGTTTATTACGATTAACTCAGAGAGAGAGAGAGAGAGAAAGGTAATCCATGGGTCTTTGATTAAATATCATTGCGATGGAAAGTGATAGTAAAAATAAAAAAAAAAAAAAAAAAAAAATAAAGAGTAAGTAAATAAAATAAAAATCCGAATGAAATGAAATAAAATAAAATAGGGGTTAAAAAAAAAAATAAAAAAGTAAATCAAGCCTTCGGCATTGGGATAGCGTTAACGCACGACTCCTCTCATCGTTAGTGGGTTAATATCGATCCGTTAAAACCGCGGCAATTAAGCTCAACGATTGGATCACCCGGCTCTGCTCCGTACGAACGAACGAACAATTTTATCGTGCAATTTAACTCGCTCGAGTGCTCGTAAATAATTTCACGCGCATTAATCCAAGATCGAGAATCACTGCTTTGCACTCGTAAACATAATTCAAAGTATTATACTTACGATATATATAAAGTTTGTATTAACTTATCGAGTTAATAATAATAAAAGTGTTATAAGAGATTTGTTATTGTTGAAATTACTCGAAGAAAATCAACAAATATATATTTTATATATATAGATATATCCAATGGTGTATTACTTTATTATCTTAATCGATAATAAAATAAATATTATCGATAACTAATCTTTATTTATACAACGATTATTACTTTTGATCGTAGGATACACGATATAATATATTTTATCATTTTTTTTTCTTTTATTTTATTTTTATCTTTAACAAGTAATTAATTCGAATTAAAAAATGATCGTTGAAATAAACACGTTGGATTAAAACAAAAAGAAACAGATATATATCTATATTTTATCTTATATATATATATGTATATACATGCATGTATAAAATAAATGTTTAAGCAATTTGTAGTACCACGTGACGATAGAAACCCATAATAAACTACTTTGATCGTTTTCCTGTGAAAATTGAAACTCTCGACTAACTGGATACAGTTGTTCGCTTCCAAGCAAGTACCAATACATATATACAGATACATGGACAAATTTACACGTGCATGCATATCTATATACACAGTGTCTCGACCCCTAACAGAGTTCAGGTATTAACCCGAGGCCTCTCGGCATTCTCCTAACACCCATGGACTCATGTTTCGATTCCCCTTAACCTCTTTACTCTCCTACGCAAATTGTTTCTCCAAGCAAGCTTCGTTCGCTAATACGAGACACGTATGATGTCTGATTGTGGGATATTATTTTTTTGTTTTTACTAAAAAGAAAATAAGACAAAAAAAAATGAACAAAAATAAAAATCACTTTCAACGAAAACGAACGAATAACGGACGTCTACAAAACGTCAAACGGGAAAATAACTATCGAGAATTATCCTAACGTGGAATAAATAAAGAAACAAAAAAGAAAAAAAAGTAAAAAATAAAATGCGTGGAATATACCCACGTAATACTGAAACATTAAATTATTTTATATTATTACATTGAATTTTTATACATAATTTTTTGATTAATTTATTTTTACATCGTAAATGATAGCATTATTACACACCTTGAGATATTATTGTTGATGTTGTAAATGTTCGTTGATAAAATGGTAGTTTGCAATATTAAACTTTAGAACTTGAAAAAACAGTACTTTCTATAACAAAAAAACTAGATAAAAAGGGCATGTGTGGAAAAATGAAATTCGATGTACCATCCGCGATCAAAACTTTTCAATTAGATTATTTAATAAATAATGAAATTGAAAAAATCAAGAATTTAAATGACCAAAAAGTTGGCATTACGAAATACCGAATTCTCGATGCATTAGAAAATGTGTTTTTCTATATTTAAACACAAGTGAATATGAAAAAATGCATATCTCTGATGCATGCTTTTTTAAATATAATATATAAATAAAAAAATGTTTCTATTTTATATAAAATTATTAATCGATTAATACAATTACAAGTACACATAGGAAATTATTTAAGACACATTATAAAAATTTAAAGGGAAAAAAAAATACAAATATTGCACCTTGGGTCGTATTACAAAATGCATACGCAATTATGCATATCGCCATAACTATAACCATAACGAGATCAAATCTACATTTGATCGATAGATTACATAAATTTTTTATTTAATTATATTTATGTTAACGCGAAGTGTGCAGTTACATCGAGTGTCTGATGTACATATTACATCATTCATATAAGTACAAGACACTTTTTTATTTCTACTAAACTATAAAAAAAACACAAAAAATAGTAATACAATTCCACAATTTTCGAAGCACATATTTTAAATAAATATGAGTTAAAGTATATCAATGCAATATGAAATCTTAAAAGAAGAAAAAAATTGAAATTTAATATACAAAAATATTAATTGAACAGTAAAACAATATTGATAATTAATTAATTGCTAGTGCTTGCTTTAACAGATTCTAATCTAATCAAGTCTCATAGATTATTAACCGGAATAATGGGAGTAATTTTTAATATTAATAAGTGGTGTAACCTTGCATCGCAGCTCTGCCCCAAATGTGACAGGTATTCATACGTTCTTTATGATTATAAAAAATAGAAAAATAAAATAGTTGGGTAAGATTATTCCAAGTTAAAATCTACAAGCTTGATCATCCCCAGGTGCATTTACAATCCCGTATACAAGCCTGGGGTCCCTGTTCTCAACTTATTCATAATAATCCACACTCTCGAGTGAGTGTGGGACAGCCTTTTAATTCGGTTTATTTGTATATCAAGATTTATGCATTTTTATTCATATTGTATAATTTCTTCTATTATAAATCTCTGTGTAAAAATATTTCAATGATTTTTATATCATATCTCTTTGGTTTCCTCTCTTAAAAAACTTTTATTTATATATATTTAATAAAAATACTTTCTTTAAATATTGCTTATGCAAAGTTGATATTTATTTGTTAATAATTTTAGAATCAAATGCACACCCTTGACATATTTATATGCACTCGCATGTGCTGGCTGTACTTCTGTGTATTTTCATTCGCTTAGCAAGACTATGCGTTTCTAATCAGAATGATTCAAAATAGCTTTCATTTTAATTTGCACTATTTAATTATTATATAGAGATTATATAAAATGAAATTTTCTAATTATTATTAGATAAATTTCTGTGGTTAAAAAAAAAATTACGAAGATGGAAATATTTTAAATATTTATTTATTAAGTACTTTTATCAGTGCACTCATTCATTCATTTTTGATCATTCTGAATGAAAAAAGTATATTCTTACTGTATATTCATCTGCATTTAGCAGGTATGTTCGACTGCATTTAGCAGTTATATTCATCTGCATTAGCAGGTATGTTTGTACTTACTGCGATTTTCATATGCACTTTTAAGTGCAGGCAAGCCTTTGAAATTATTTCATTTATATACCAAAACAATACATTTTTATTCCAAAAAATAATCCTTTTACTTTTACATTTAATAAATAAAAAAATATATTAATCATCTTCATACTACTCATTATTTCTCCTTCATATATCTCTTGTAAAATCTTTCTTCAAATATTTATGTGTTATAAAAATATTTTCTCCCACTCTCTCTTATGAATTTATTAACTCTTTCATTTTGTATTTATTCATAAATAATTTTGGAATGCAAATGTATATGCCAGGCATATTAATCTGCACTTATGAGTGCTGGCTGCCATTCGTTTTATTTCGTTCATTCAGCAAGACTTATACGTTTCTAATCAGAATGATTCAAAATACTTTCTCATTAATTTGCACTATTTAAATATAAATCAATTATTATATATAGATTAAAGTGAAATTTTCTAATAATTATTAGATAAATTTCTTTGGTTAAAAAAAAAATTACGAAGATAGAAATATTTTAAATATTCATTTATTTAGTACTTTTATTAGTGCATTCATTCCTTCATTTTTGATCATTCTGAATGAAAAAAGTATATTCTTACTGTATATTCATCTGCATTTAGCAGGCATTTTCTTCTGCATTTAGCAGGTATGTTTGTACTTACTGCGATTTTCATATGCACTTTTCAGTGCAGGCATGTACTTACTGCGATTTTCATACGCACTTTTCAGTGCTGTCATGTACTTACTGCGATTTTCATATGCACTCTTCAGTGCATTTAATCAGAATGATTCAACATTTTTTTCTTTAATTTGTTACTATTTAAAATAAAAATCACCTATCATATATTCAAGAAAAAAAATGTGCAATTAGGATAAAATACTATGTGAAGCAAAGTGGAAACAGGAATTTTGTAACTTTTTGAATGCAATAAAAAAATATACTAAATAAAAATATTATATATATTTAATAAATTATTATATTTTATATTAGAAAAAAATTGAAATGAATTTAAATGATATTAAAATATTTAAATATTTATTTTGTTATACTTTGATTAAATGTGATTATTAATTCAATTTGAATCATTCTGAATGATGAAACCTTTATTGTGTTGTTTTTATCTGCATGTTTGAATGCAGGAATATCCTCTTCTTCCATCGTTGTATCCTAATGCACTATTTAGTGCAAGCTGCAGCAATCCATGGACGTCCACACAATTTAAACGAACGTGACTCTAATTTAATAAAAAACATCAAAGACAAAACTCTAATTTATATACTTCAAAAATGCAATTACTCGATTATTAATTTATTTTAATAAAAAAATTGCAATGACTCGACTTTTAATTTAATTTAATAGGAAAAATGCAAGGACTCGACTTTTAATTTAATTATAGGAAAAATGCAAGGACTCGACCTGTAATTTAATTTAATAGGAAAACTGCAATGACTCGATTTTTAATTAAATAAGAAAAATGCAATGATTCTATTAATTAAATAAAAATAGCAAAATTTTGACTCTAGTATTTAAAAGACTCTAATTTTTCACGAACGCGAGTGTGGGACAGCGTTGGGAGATGGAATGGTCCATCATCTCCATTCAGGAACAACTTACAACTAATACTACTACGAGCATAAGTGACAACGTGATAAAGGGGTAGACAAAGGGATTTTGATATGACCACGAATCATTGATCAAAGAATTATCAAAGATATCCTTTGAAAAATAACTCGTAGTCGAATAGTTGCCCACTTGATACCACAATTTGTGGGGGCCTCTTCGGCATTTTGCCTCTTCTTTGCTTCGTGCCCTGACCACTGCAATGGAGCATTCCCTACGTGCGACGCAAGAAAAGATTACGTATCAAAAAACGCCCTACCGTTTGAAACAATACATCACAAAAATTGGCACATTTCAGTGGATTATATCAAAAGAATGAAATCGTCCCTGAGTTAAACCGACCTAATCCCGACCTGTTCTCACCATACGCGACAAAACTCAAACCCTCGTGTTTAATAAACGCATTTTATTGTACGAGACGCATTTGATCTAAGCTGAAAGAAAATTGGGAAGGAACCAACACAGTTATTAGTAATTTTATTTCCGCAGGTTTTTACGCTGGTATTTTTTTTTGTTTTCGTTTTTGTTTTTATTCTTATTCTTACTTAACCTAACGAGAGGTAAGAGCTTGCAACGTACAGTATCGATTTATCCTAAATAATATAACCACTGAAATATGACAAAGTTCATAAATGCATCATCCCAAACGCCACTGACGAATCCCAACACGCAAACTCAACTGCGTTCCTACCTGAGTGCGTCTCGATTTTTTCTAACACAAATTTTATTTACTTACTTATTTGTAAAATAAAATAAAAAAAAAATGTGTAATAGATTGAAAAAATATTGAATTAATTCCGTAAATTAATCACACTAGCCTGTGGACGATCAATGGACTCGAAAGAATTCACCGACCGTACGCAACTACACAAGCACATTTAATCGAATGCTCCAGCAGATATAATTTTTATTTCTGAATGATGAACCTATTACAAACTAGGATTAACACGTTGCACATTAAAGGTGAAAATGTTTCGATAAAAAGAAAAAAACAACAATTGTAATAATCTCATTTTATTCGAATGAATATATGTTATTTCTAACATTAGGAAGTATATTACTAAAAATCGCGAAGTGCAAGTGTTAATATACTTAAAAAACTAAGTATCAAAACTAATTCAAAATCCTTTGCTAAGTTCAAAAGATTGGGTGATCTATCTAATGTTCTCATTGGTTGCAAAGTATTTTTGAACTGCTTGATACAATTATCTTAACTTAATGCATAGTATCAGCAAAAAAATGGAGAGAAAAGGTATAATGAAAAGTGTAAAAATTTGCTGACACTTAGCCGAAACCCCGGAGGCAGGAATGTCCATCCTGAATGGAAGCAAACCTATTGCCGTACCCGGTCCTTACCTACTTAAAATTAAAGTTTTTCACATACACTCAGAAAAGTATGCTACCTGCCTGCCTATACAACCTATATTTAAAAGTGCAAACAGACACACCAACACAATCATTCCACGCTGGATCTGTTACTCACATACCACCAGGGTGCAAAAAGCCTAAACTAGAGGCATGCCCCGGGGCACCTCCGACACCCTAGTTCAACCACGTTCTAAACTTATATTCTATAAGGTTACGACCCAATGCTTGTAATCGTCTGCCAGGCTAGTGATTATTGCTGTAATCGTCTGCCAAGGCTAGTGATTATTGCAATAATAACTAAGCAAAAATACTGGTACATACTAGTTATATATCAGCATACTAGTCTAATACAAGTATTATCAAATTTCCACAAATAAATGTGAAAACTCTACTATTCAAAAAGATTCGGAAAAAAAAAATGAGAAAAATTTAATATAGGTATAAAAATACAAGTACATATCACACACGTGACTGTACAAGTATTTATTTAAATTGAATAATGCATTAATAAAAAACTTTCGCGAAACGATGTACAGTACACACGACCTAATACGCGCACACTGGTGTAAAGTACATCGTGCAATCACTAACACAATGACAGTCGCCAAAGGAAACCTTAATAACTAATAACCCATGCAAACTTTTTCTCACCCATACGTGTAACCTGGGCCACACGCATCGATGAGAACGAAGAGTGCATGGGGGAGAAAAGGGGAATTAGTATATTAGGCTGAAAATCCTATCTAAAAATACATAATTAACATACATATATACATGAAAAAACATTTTTATAAAATTCATCTAAACGGATTAAGGACTCTACAAGTCATTTGGTGAATAATGACTTAAGCAAGTGAATGAAAAAAAAAAAAATACCCCATAAGAAACGTTTATATTATTATATAATACTGTTTCGAGGTAGTGCAGTGTAGAGTGATTCTAACGGTGACAAAAGATGGATATTTCTTAAAAACCTCGGACGACTCTTTCACTAAATGGCTGTTCTAATTAAAGAACTGGGTTTTAAACCACCACTTAATTGCCAGAATCTATCCGTTCGCGAATTTGATTTGTCTTCTTGCTCATTTATGGATAATAATATCGAAGTATCGATATATCGATATAAATCACGATTGAAATACTAATCAAGATTGAAATACTAATCACAATTGAAAAACTAATTACGAAGCAATGCATATAAAACAATTTTTACATGCTTTATTGGCAGGAAATCGAGTAAATTAATGCTCGATTTCACCATTACTAACACGATTAAATACGTAAAGAGAAAAAAAGAAGTACAATAATTAATTGCAATGTTAATTGAGTGAATTGAAACCGATGAAACAAGAAGACCCTGGCCTAATCTAAATAAATCACATATATAAAAATTTCACACATATATATTGGGAATCACTCGTGAGCAAAATCAAAGATCTTACTCACGGTCGCTTATGCTCGTTTAAGACAAAACACATCTACGAATACAACCACTAACCCGTGCCGATATTGGAACTTTCATCCTCGGCATGATTGGGTCACTGGAGGAACTTTAAATTTGTTCACTCACTCGTTACCAATTGTTACCATAAAAATAAAATAAAAAATGAAACTGAACAATGGCAGTAGAAGTTCTGCGATGGCTCCAAACACTCGTCCCCTCGCTGTGGTTGAACGATGTCGTGAAGTTGATTTAAATTGGATGAATTGTAGAATTGTTGAATCGATGAATCGTTGAATCGTTGAATCGATGAATTGTTGAATTGATGAATTGTTGAATCGATGAATCGTTGAATCGATGAATCGTTGAATCGATGATTAATCTGTAATTAAAAATACAAAATAAAATTAATTATGTTTTATATCATTCAAAAGATTTTTCATGAATGAAAAACATGAATAAAAACAATCATGATTTAAAAAATGAATGTGAGAGAAGTAATAATTTAGATAAGAAAATAATACTAACCGTTGATTTATCCAGACGAAGCCCCAGATTCGTCGATAAAGATGATCCAGAAGAAATAAAGATGTGAAGTTCATTTAAATTGGTTGAATATTTGAATCGATGAATCGTTGAATTGATGAGTAATCTGTAATTAAAAATAAAAAAATAAAATTAATTATGTTTCATATCATTCAAAAGATTTTTTATGAATGAAAAACATGAATAAAAACAATCACGATTTAAAAAATGAATGTGTGAGAAGTAATAATTAAGATTAGAAAATAATACTAACCGTTAATTTATCCAGACGAAGCCCCAGGTTCGTCGATAAAGATGATCCAGAAGAAGTAAAGATGTTAATTCACACTTTCGACCATGACAATATTTTAATCGAAACGCAAATCCTCTTCTACCGAATTGGTCGAAAGTGTGTTAATGATTCTAATCGCGTACCGAACAAATTGTTTTTTTAACAAGAATATTTGAACAAATTCTTGCATTGATTTTAAATATTACTATTGAATTACTTTTAAAGCAATCTATACGATTGCATACAAAAAATGCAACATTTTTCGAAACAAAGTGACTCTAAGATTGCATTGCCCGCAATCGCAACTGAAGCACTGAAAATCAAAGTTTAGTTAAAGCAAGTCGTAGCGTACTTCTGTTTATTTATTATGTTCCTAATAAAAAATATATTAATCGTTTATAATTCAATTATTTAAACTACGTATTCCAAAAATTCTGAAATCGTGCTACTATTTTTATATGCTTTAATTATTAATAAAAAAAAATTATTCAAAAGATGCAACCACAAACTTGTAAACTAGAAAAAAAAAATAAGATAAATACAAACGAACAAATATCTCGCGTTGCATTCTATCTTTCAAAGAATAAATTTAATCGCTATAGGGTTATTTTTACAGAAGTATGCTAATTGCGTTAATACCTATAGGAAAAAAAATAGATATAGCATTAGTGTAAAACTAAACAAAGTACAATATTTATATATAATTTTTTGAACAATTAATTAGAATCGATTGAACGTGTCTTGAATTATTTATATGAATTTAATACCATAAGAAATAAAATGAATTTATATTAATAAAATTTAAACAACAATTGCAACGCGTGATTAAATAATTAATTCAATAAATCATTTCATTCACATTAGAATTAATTAACGAAACGAGAAGTTAAAATTTTCTAATGCACCGAACGTCAGCCATTGGCCCGACAGTGCTTACGTTGCACCATACAAATTCTATGGACACCGTAAGCAATATCGGTTACCGGATCTCACCACTGGGAGGTTGCTGCGTCGGAGATCCATTTAGAAATAAATATATTCCTAAAATTAAAGAAATTAAAAAAGTAATATTTAAATGTATATATGTTTTTGTATCTTTTACCACTTATTAGTATAATGTCAATAGAATGATGGTGAACGTCTTTCTAAAACGATGAGAAGAATAGGATGATGGCAAACGTCTATCTGAAATCATAAAAATCTGTATCAAAATCTTTTTAAAACTATAGAAAAATATATGATCTTATAATTTTAATTATATATCTTCTCACCTAATTTCAATGCATTCACAGCATCGATTATGACTGCATAAATCTGTAAATCAAATGAGATTTAATTAGATATCAAATTCTGTAATAAAATATTATCTAATTAAGCGGTATTAATTGTTTAGATGGAAAGCGAAATCGTTATGTCTTACCTGTGACGCGTTCAAACGCGAAATAAGACGTTTGGTATACGTCATCAGCTCTCCCCTCCTAGTAAACATAGCTAGTAAGCATAGCTAATCGTTCGAGATGTTTTTCTATGCGTACTAGGATAGAGGACATTCCCGGATATTCGTCGAGGAATATAAACATAGCTAACGTTTAGCAAGCAACGTTTGACTTTGACCTTGTCCTTCTCGCGTCTTCCTAGTTCTTCATCTACGTACATTCAAAAGACGATAGACAACGGTGGGTGGGGAGAGGGGCGGTGGCGAAGGACAGGATAGACAACGATAGACAACGATTAGTCGCGTACAACGTGTTCTTCGCTAATTATGACAATTGTATTCGGATTACGGTGTAAAGAAGAGTATTATGGAATATCTCATGGTGATAGATTGTTAATTTAGATTATAGATTTTTTGATAGATTGTTTTTTTTTATAGATTATAGATTTTTTTATATTCTTATATCGTTTAATAATTACTTTTAAACGTTGTTAGATAAATCAATCAAATTACTACGTTAATAAATAATAAATAAAGAAATATGTTACAATTATAATTATTGATCGCTGTAATGGTCTGTAAAGATAGATTTTTTGATAGATTCATTTTTTATAGATTATAGATTTTTTTATATTCTTATATCGTTTAACAATTACTTTTAAACGTTATTAGATAAATCAATCAAATTACTACGTTAATAAATAATAAATAACAAAATCTCTTAGAATTATAATTATTGATCGCTGTAATAGTTTGTAAAGATTAATAATTATCGTATAATTAATTAATTGCCAATTAATTCTCTATCGTTCTTGCAACGTCATTTTGAAGCATCGTTGGAACCAATCCATTGATACGCTTGTGGAATACCATTAATACGCTAGTGAAATGCAATTGATATGCAATTGATATGCTATCGGTGCACTATTGTTGGGGTAAGTTTAATTGAGAAATATATTCTTATATCTGATAAAAATAAAACGCACAAAACACATTTCTCATAACTTTTATTTTCATACATTACATATACATTTCATACATTACATTACATATACATATATTACATTACATATACACGACTTTTATTTTCCATTTATTTTATTCTATTATTTTCAATTCTAACGATGTAATAAAACATTTTTCCAATCATTCTTATCACACTGACACATTGTTGCATTTTTCTTATCGCGTTTTAAATTGTATCTGCCCGTTGCCCAGCTGTCTCGTTTCTTTCCTGACGTCTGACACGAGTCTTACTCGATCGATATTTTCCCCCGTTTCTCCTCCTCCTCCTCCTCCTCCTCCTCCTGCCACCCAGTCGTTATCACACAAATAACGCGATCCCTTCGAAAACCTTTCACTTTTTATTTGTCTCGATGGAAAATTTTCTCTACCCTTTTCTGCGAGAAGTTACACTTCGAACAAAAAGAAAGAAAAAGACAGGAAAAAAAAAACAATAAAAAATAAAAATAATAAAAAAAGTAAAAGCAAACTTTCTCTCTCTCTCTCTCTCTCTCTCTCTCTCTCTTTCTCTTTTACTATTCTATTATTACAACCGCATACTCTCTCAACCTCGTAGTTTTAAAAGCATCTACTCAAAATTTCTTTGTGTGTTGGTGGCGACCGATTTCACGTAACTCGATAGACACACACACACACACACATATACACACAAACGTACGCACTTACACACGTTCGCATGGAATGCGAGAAACTCGGCACGTCAAAAAATGAGTGCCATTTTTAATAGCTCTGGACCATTCCCCGACGTTTTATCGTTTCGGTTTTATCGATGTACGTGATGTTAAAAACGAGAAGGAAGGGAACAAAAAAAATAAAAGATTTGAAAAATGATTCTAACTAACGAAGCAATATTCTATCTCTCTCTCTCTCTGTTCTTTTCTTTTTCCCTTGTTTTTGTTATCCCTTAATTCATCCTATAAACGCGTGTAATTATGAAATCATACATTTAAAGATCTAATATTATTCCTAACGAATATGAATATGAATATGAATATACAGTAAGACCTCTTTTTGTGCGGTCCTTTTTTATACGATTTTATTTTTGTGCGATTTGTTTTGTGCGATTTATTTTTATGCGGTATCTAAATCTCAGCAGCGTTGCTACCAGTTTTATGTTTTCTTTCAATGTACATATGCATGTGTGGACGAACTCTGATTACATGGTCTCCTTGACGACGATGTATCCGGACTTCGCGACGCTGTTCATCTGATTTAAACAATCTCCTAACAATTATTCAATTTGATTGAAAGCATTTTCACATCTATATTTCGCAAATAATTGATGTATTTTCTAAGTGCGACACTTTTTTTATGCGGTCCCTATCCACCGCACAAAAAGAGGTTTTACTGTATATCGTACAAAGTTGTTTATAATATGTAAGTATTTATAAAATTAGCGAATATTTTTTTGTACGATTTCTTTTATGCTGTCCCTATCCACCGCACAAAAAGAGGGAGAGAGAGAGGAGTAGAAGAAGGGAAAAGAAAGGAAATTGGGTTACAGAGGGTCGACTTACTTTTTCTCGATTAACTTTGGAATTTGGATAAAAAAAAGATCGATGGCCACGTGATATCGTCTCCGCGAGTAAAAAAAAAAAAGCAGAAAAAAAAGAAAAGTAGAGAGAGAGAAGAGTAGAGTAAAAAAGAGATGAGAATAGAAAAGAGAAAAAAAAATAGAAAAGAAAAGAATAGGTGGAGGAGGAGGAGGAGGAGGAGGCGTCTTTATCTAACGGTGACAAAGTGGCCGGCTTCTCTCGAAGTTAATCGCGAGCACGAACTCGGGGTACTATGGCTGGAATGTAAATAATTGGGGAGGAAGAGAAAACGTGTGGGCGGGAAGAGTTGAAACGTGCCTATCGGTTTTCTCCTATTCGTGCGAGTTAAAGTAGCACAACGACGACTACGACTACGAGGATGCTTGTGAATCGTCTTCGTAAAAGCACCTCTAAACCAACGACCCCACTTCCTCCTCCCTGTTCCTCCCACTTTCCTCCCCCCATGGCAACCCACTTTCTTCCCTCCCAACCCCGAACGACGACCTCCGACCCTCGTCGATATCAACGTTTCTACCATTTCGTTCTCGATGCGATTTCGTGCCTAGCGTTAGAATCAATTAACTCGATCCAATTTGCTGATTACTTCGTGTCAATCCAAAGATACGTCAATATCTGCCTTTCTCGTTTTTTTTTTTAAAAAAAAAAAGAGGAAAAAAAAAGAAACGAGTTTCGTATTAAACTTTTTTATTGTTTTCTTTTTTTCCTTTCCCTCCCCACCACCACCCCTTTATCAGCCTGTCGTAATTGAAAGTAAAACGATATGACAAAACGCAAACAAATGATTAAATCAATAAATAATAATTAAAAAATGATATATATATTTTTTTTTGTTATTTCTTTTTTTTTTCTTTTCAATTCGTTCGAAAAATTTTATATACGGTAGGATGAAAATAATGAAAGTCAAAATAATGGAACTCCCTCCCCACCACCCTTTTATCAGCCTGTCGTAATTGAAAGTAAAACGATATGACGAAACACAAACAAATAATTCAATCAATAAATAATAATTAAAGAATGATATATATATTTTGTTCTTTTTTTCTTTTTCAATTCGTTCGAAAAATTTTATATACGGTAGGATCAAAATAATGGAACTCCCTCCCCACCACCCTTTTATCAGCCTGTCGTAATTGAAAGTAAAACGATATGACGAAACACAAACAAATAATTCAATCAATAAATAATAATTAAAAAATGATATATATATTTTTTTTGTTATTTCTTTTTTTTCTTTTTCAATTCGTTCGAAAAATTTTATATACGGTAGGATGAAAATAATGGAACTCCCTCCCCACCACCCTTTTACCAGCCTGTCGTAATTGAAAGTAAAACGATATGACGAAACACAAACAAATGTTTAAATCAATAAATAATAATTAAAGAATGATATATATATATTTTTTTTTTTCTTTTTTTCTTTTCAATTCGTTCGAAAAATTTTATATACGGTAGGATGAAAATAATGGAACTCCCTCCCCACCACCATTTTATCAGCCTGTCGTAATTGAAAGTAAAACGATATGACGAAACACAAACAAATGTTTAAATAAAAAAATAATAATTAAAGAATGATATATATTTTTTTTTTATTTCTTTTTTTTTCTTTTTCAATTCGTTCGAAAAATTGTATATACGGTAGGATGAAAATAATGAAAGTTTCAAAATTGTTAAAGATCAAACGGAATGTTCTTGCACGCTTTTGAACACTGTTCGATATTTAGATATTTAGAACACGTCCCTTGACTCTTTTTCTCTCTCTCTCTCTCTCTCTCTCTTTCTTTCCCTTTCTCTCTATTTTCCTCTCTCCCTTTTCCCTTCTGAAAGGAATAGCACTTTTAGGAAAGTTCAACGAAGCGTAATTTTTGCCAGTACGCGATCTCTGTCTTCTCGGTCCGGTTTACAGAAAAGTGCATAACATTTACATACGTACACATTTACATATTCTCACGTATACGCGAGAAAAAGGCTTTAAGGATTCGTATAATAATAATAATAATAATAATAAAGCTCTTTTCCTCTATACTAGCAAGAAAAGTTCTGCGAATATTTCGATGCTACGATATTATTACAGGGAACGATGTTAAAATCCCCTCCCCCTTCTCCCCAAAAACACTTTTTTCTTTTTTTAATGATCGGTTTGAACGTTCGATTGAAATGTCGGATTTGAAAAAAAAACGAAATGTGTTTCCTCCTCTCTCTCTCTCACACACACACACTTTGAGTGTTACTCGTTACATTAAAAAAAAAGAAAAATAGAAAAAAAAATAGAAAAAACGAATCTATTCGCTGGAACGTTAAACTTTATCAAGATTCGTTTGAAATTTTGAAATTTGTCTCCTTTCGTGGTGGTATTTAATAGAAAATCAATCTCAAGGTAAAATGAATCAATTAAATAATGGTGCGCGTATTTGAAGAATGAAGTTGTACATGGGGAAAGGTTTGTTTGCAGTTACATCCGGTGGGTACGGATCCAAAAAACAAATCAAAAGAACAAGCGGAAGAAGCCGAAGAAGAAGAAGAAGAAGAAGAAGAAGAAGAAGAAGAAGACGAGCTTGTATTCTTTTTATTTCGCGAACGGGCCGTTATTATTATTCCTGCTTGCCGCGAAACCTGGCGAATGCTATTAACGATCGGCCATAAACTTGTACGGAGGTCAGACTTCCTCTCCCCCTCTACCACCTCCCCACTCCCCACCCCCTTAATCTTCTTTCCCTTTTCTTTCCATAAGAATATATTTCTCTTTCTATCTTTTCACTTCGGTTTCTTCTCAACTCCCAATCCTGTAGGAGAAGAGGTGGAAGAGGAGGGGGAGAGAGGTGAGAGAGGGAAATGCAACAGAGTATAAAGAGAGATGGATCCCTCGGTGGATGTTGCAGAGAAACCGGCGAATGTGTGACTTCGTACTCCGGAGATATGGCTTTAACTCGAGAGAGAAAGAGAAAGAGAGAGAGAGAGAGAGAGAGAGAAATACACACGTGGAGGGTTAGGAAGAGGAGATGGGGGAGGAAGAGGGAGAAGGTGGCTTATTTGTATGCTCGTGTAAGGTGCTAATTTGCGAAGTACACGGCATATATATATACATATACATAGATAAACTCGCGCATACGAAGGAGGATGCATACCCTAGAGCAATACCAAAGAGAGAGAGAAAGAGAGAGAGAGAGGCATAGATACTGCAAACATATAGCGAATGAGAGAAAGGGTAAGAGTGAAAGATAGAATGAGAGAGAGAGAGAAAGGGATAGATAGATAGATAGATAGAAAGATAGATAGATAGAGGGCAAGGAGGTTCTCTTCCAAAGAGTGAGAGAGAGAGAGAGAGAGGGAAGAAAAGGGAAGGGATAGAACGTGCAACTGCATACTCACGATAGTTAGGCGTTAAGGCAGATATCGTGCGTACGAGAGATTTCCGGCATGCTGATGCCCAAGCGGAAAGCTCCGTGAGATATTTCTACCTCCTTCTGTAGCTTCCTTCTTCTCTTCTTCTTCTTCTTCTTCTTCCTTCTCTTCTTCTTCTTTCTTCTCTTCTTCTTCTTCTTCTTCTTCTTCTTCTTCTTGTTCTTGTTCTTCTTGTTCTTCTTCTTCTTTCTCTTCCCCCAAATGAAAATACCGAAAAGGGAGAAAAAGAAAAATGGCCGCTAAGATTGCACGTGATAAGCGTTAATGTTACTCAGGTAATAACGCGGCTTAAGATCGATCGTCTCTTTCTTATTCTTTTTTTCTTTTATTATATTTTTTTTTCCTTCCTTTCTTTCTTTCTTTCTATCATATTCTCTCGCAAAACCGGTAGAGAGATACGAGAAATTTATCCAATACTTTCCTTTCTCTCACATTACACATATCTTTCTCTCTCTCTCTCTCTCACTCACTCTATCTTTTTCTATCTTCTTTTTCAAGAACGTCATTTTATTTCCACCTTAATCTAACACATTGAGTAAGGAAAACTTAATAAGAGAACTCGTAAGACGAGTAAGACTCGAATATGTAACAACTATAACGTTTTCTGTTCGTAGAAAATGATGACGTTATTTCTTTTTACCCTATAAGTATTACATTCTATGATTTTATATATATATGAGCCGTTTATTTTGAAAGTGGCCTAACTCCATTTTTCATTTTATTTCCGGTTACCCACGGTAACATGTACAGCTTCAAATTATCTATCAATAAAGCATTTAAGATTTTTTATATTCCGAGTAATTACGGTAATTCTGGACACATAAGTTTTCAGAGTTAGTCGAATCACTGAACCGTTTATTTTGAAAGTGGCTTAACTCCATTAGGAGTAGAGATTTTGGTGTGGTAGAAATGGCATTAAAAAAAAATAATTTACTGTTTGTCCCCCGAGAGTATTACAATATTATCAAAAAGTGTCGGAAAGGTAATAACTTTATTGTACATGAAATGAGACAAGAAGATTTTGTATCAACAATATTATTAGAAGACGCAATTTTTAAAAGGGTCAAGAATTCTAACGGAGAACCAATATACTGGTTAAAAATATGTTGGATGCGTTTTGTCAAAAATGAATAAGATTTTCTATAAGACATCAATGAATGGGAACGAAAATTTGAAAGTCCTGAATTTAATACCACGTCGGGGTAGACCAAGAAAGTTCGAAAATATTTTATTGACACCACTGTATAAAAATATAAGACAAATTACAACCGCAAAATTTAAGGACATAATTGACTTATTACGATATATACCACCGGAACATCACGATTTCTTTAAATCCCTTTCACATACGCAAAATGTAGATGAGTAGAAAATTTTTTTGTAATTTATGTTTGTAAAAAATATTTTGAATCGCATAATTTATGTTTTTAAAGTGTTACAAAGATATGTAAAATAAAATAAGTATTGTTTTTTCGCAATTTGAAGCATCTTAAATTATGTTGAATGGACTTCGGTTCCTTCAAATTTTATAACGAATCTGATTGTTAATTTTGAAAGTGGCCTAACTCCATTCTTGCTAAGAAAACGCATATTATTCACTTAATAATTGCCATTATTTTAATAGGAACTGTAAATTGAACACCTTTAGATACACTTAAGCAACATAACTCATTGTTATTCTTTACGTATATTTTTAATTGCATTGAAACGCAAACCTTTAAATATCTCAATTTAAGGTTATATGGAGTTAACCCACTTTCAAAATATACGGCTCATATATATTTTTTTTTTCTTTATCTTTTTTATTAAAAGACCCAGAGCTTTTTCATTGGCAATCGTATCCAATCCAAACGTATTTCTTGTTCATCGATTGCTTTCGAGTTCCCTCCCCCCCCACTTTTCCCTTCCGATTATTTAAGGCTCTTGGGACACAACTGTTGTAAACACTCGTAAACATCTCTTTCAGTATCGTTCTTTTCTTTGGTTACAGTTACAGTTACAGTTACTTACTTTCTTTTACCCCCGATAAAATCCAATAACAACGATCGTTTTCGACTATTCTTGTAGATTGTTCTTAAGTTTCTTTCTTCCTCTTTTCTATTCTATTCTATTCTTTTCTTTTATATTTTTTTTTATACATTTAATTCGATAGAATACTTCGAAGAAAGGAATAAAAGAAAGTACAAATTCAATAAGAAATGTAATAAATTTCTAATGTCACCTGTGCAAGAGCAAAATGAAGAAAAATAAGACGACGTATGAAACCTTTTGAAAAATGAAATATTTAATTATGCAACCCTTTCTTTCTTTTCTTTCTTTCTTTCCTTTTCGTGACATATCCCTTCCTTTGATCTACGCGTACGAATTTACACATGTATTATTACGTATCTTCTTATTTAAATGTGTATGCACGTATATTCCAACGAGAGAAATAAAAAAATAAAACAAAATATTCGTAAGCAAGCAAGCAAGCAAGCAAGCAAGCAAGCAAGCAAAGCGTCAAGGAAGCTTGAAACTGTCCGTGAAAATGAACTTTGCTAGTTTCTGAATTAAAAGCACTCAACGTTTCCGAGAGGGAAAGGAAAGAAACTATCGCGTTTATCATCTAACCAAAGAAGGAACTTTATGAATTTTCTATTAAGAGCTTTGTGTACTTGTTTTAAGCAAACAAAGTATGACTTTTCTCGTGTTTCTATCCACGTGAATTAGACCAAAGAATCTTCTCTGCTTTTGTGAATAACCAAATAGAATATGTAACGAGAAATTTTACAGTAATAATTATTTTCTTAAACTGTCTACCTTTGGATATGATCAAAAGCCCCTTCTCCCCTTCCTCCCTCCCTCCTTTCCTCCCTTTTTTGTAAATCTCTTTTCAAGAAAAAGAGAACAAATTTAATGAAAAATTGTATTCTCTTTTTTTTCTTTATTTTTTTTTTTTTTTTTTTTTAAATAATGATCGTTTAATTTCAAATGACGTTTACATATTTACGATGATCGTGTAACAATCTAACGAATTTAATCGACGAGTTAACGTCAATTTATTTTAACGAGTATCAATTATTCATAACACGAAGAAATATAAGATCTGATTTTCATTATGTTAATCGTTGTAGAAACCTATACGTAAGATATTCCCTTGTAACTTTGATCGTAACTCAAATCATATTCCATTAAATTATCGACATAAGGATCCTAACGTGATTGATCATGATTTATGACGTACCCCCATACAAGCAAACGTGAACGATATACTTGATCTTCATTTGCAAATAAATCGATTCGATATTTGCTCTTCGAGATAGAATGAGTGAGTGAGAGAGAGAGAGAGAGAGAGAGAGAATGTTGTTCTTTTATTATTATTTTTATTTTTCGATAACGGTTCGAATATTATTTATTCTTCCTCGATATATTTTGTCGGGTCAGAGTATTTGTAAACATTTTGTAATTAATATCTTTTTTTCTTTTATTTTAAATGATCGTTATTTCATTTATCGATATTAGAACAATGTTTATATTCTTATTTAAATATTCGTTGGTTAATATAAACGTTTCGCAATAATAATTCACCGTTATTAAATAAATAAAATTATATCGATAAAATATACAGCTTGATATAACAATTCGTACGTTACTTAAAAACGATGGAAATTATTTCATTGCAATGTACACGGCTCTAATCGACAATTTTTTTTTCCATTTTAGAGAGAAAAAGAAAAAGAAAAAAAAACAACAAATATATTTTAATATATAATAAAATAAAATTGATAAAAACCAAATTGGATAAGACAAACAATATATTTTCATTTACTTATAGAAACTCATTAAATACATATTATATTTGAATCTGACCGAAAAAAAAAGAAAATAATTTTTATTTTTAAATAGAATAAAATTGATAAACCAAATTGGTTACTACAAACAATATATTTTCATCTACTTATAGAAACCCATTAAAAATACATATTGTAATATTAGAATCTGACCGAAAAAAAAAGGAAATAATTTTTATTTTTAAATAAAATTTTTAAATAGAATAAAATTGTTAAACCAAATTGGTTAATATAAACAATATATTTTCTTTTATTTATAGAAACTCATTAAAAATACATATTGTAATATTAGAATCTGACCGAAAAAAAAAAGAAATAATTGTTATTATTAAATAAAATTTTTAAATAGAATAAAATTGTTAAACCAAATTGGTTACTACAAACAATATATTTTCTTTTACTTATAGAAACTTATTAAATACATATTATAATAGAATCTGATAAAAAAAAAAAAGAAAATAATTTTTATTTTTAAATAAAATTTTTAAATAGAATAAAATTGATAAAAACCAAATTGGATAATACAAACAATATATTTTCTTTTACTTATAGAAACTCATTAAATACATATTATAATATTAGAATCTGACCGAAAAAAAAGAAAATAATTTTTATTTTTAAATAAAATTTTTAAATAGAATAAAATTGATAAACCAAATTGGTTACTATAAACAATATATTTTCTTTTACTTATAGAAACTCATTAAAAATACATATTAGAATATTAGAATCTGACTGAAAAAAAAAAAGAAAATAATTTTTATTTTTAAATCAAAGACACTAATTCAAATATTATTTCCAATGATAACAAACGTCGTTAAATAATTTCGTTTGAAAGATAAACTAATTGTAAGATAACGATTAAACAAATTTGCATACAAGTGCGTGAATGAGAGATTTTCGAGATACAGAAAGAGAGAGAGAGAGAAAATCGAAAGTGACAGAGACAGAGACAGTAAGAGTAAGAGTAAAATACCAAGAGTGGGGGAAGGAAGTCCGAACAATCGAAACTTCATAAGTTTAGTCTAGCGTATACTACGATAGTCCCACACACATACACACACAACTATGAAACCTATTAGACCGAAATGGCGTGACTTCGGTCTGCTTGGATGCGCAGTCGTTTCAAAGTTTACGGCACACCGGTTATCAATAGCAAGTCGAGAGGTTGCCGTATTATGAACTTATCACGAAGACAGTCGCGGACAACTTTACCATTAAAGTTCTACCCCGTGAGAACTGTAGCTGAATTTTACCCCTCCTCCCCCATCCCCCATTCTCTTACTGTCTGTCTGTCTGTCTATCTGTCTGTCTGTATCTCTAGTTTGTTAAATCTTTTCTCTTCTTCATTTAGAATATCTTCCTTTAATTATTTATCTCAAGATTTACTACTCTAATTTTATTCGAATTTTCGAACAACAAAATAATAATAATAATGTTTCTAGGTTGTGAAAAAGATTGATTTGTTTTTTATCATGTATATTCTTATTATCATGTATATTATTATTCTATAAAAATAATATTTAATTAATATATAACATATTATATAATATATAATAATATTATAAATATATATAATAATGTTTCTAAAAAATAATAATGTTTCTAGAATATGAAAAAGATTGATTTGTTTTTTATCATATATATATCTTATTATCATGTATATTATTATTCTATAAAAATAATATTTAATTAATATATAACATATTATATAATATATAATAATATTATAAATATATATAAATAATGTTTCTAAAAAATAATAATGTTTCTAGAATATGAAAAAGATTGATTTGTTTTTTATCATGTATATATTCTTATTATCATATATTAATTATATATAATATTTAATTAATATATATATATATATATATAAATAATGTTTCTAAAATGAAAAAGATTGATTTGTTTTTTATCGTGTATATTCTTATTATCATATATATTATTATTCTATAAAATAATATTTAATAAAAATAATATTTAATTTAATATATAAATAATGTTTCTAAAAAATAATAATGTTTCTAGAATGAAAAAGATTGATTTGTTTTTTATCATGTACATTCTTAAAAGTTGGGCAAGTAAAGTAAGTGTATTTAAATATTTAATACGATTATTTGTACAGGTTGATAGATCGTTAGTTAATTGTAATTATTTTAAAAATAAATAAGAACAGGTAAATTTATGGCTGGGTGTATCGAATCGTAGGTTTGAAGTAAAGTTTAGTTCATTCTTTCTTTTGTCAAAATCCAAGAACTATGCGTTTCAATGTTATTTCATAGTACAATGTGAAGTAAGTAAACCTGGTCGGTTACTATTATATTATTTGATAAAATGTTAGGTTCATTGGTCAAAGAAGGAAGAAGATTTTCTGAAGATTTCTTTAGATACTTTCTTTAGATACTTTTCCAAAAAAGAAAATACTTCTCTCTCTCTTCTTATTCTCTTTCTCTCTATTGTAAAGCTTGACCAACTTTGTAGGTTTCTTTAAGTGTTACTTTGGACATAGTTTCGCTTTGAAAAAAATCTTTGAAAATATTCTTTGAAAATATTCTTTGACCAAAAAAAACAAAGAAAATGTTTTCCCTTTGTCGAGAATACTCGCAACGCGATATCGAAGTTAAATTTTGGAAGAGAAGATTACTCGTCGTAAAAAAAAACTTTCCGAGAAAAAGAACAAATTGTTCGCATATTTTCTCTCGACTCTTTATTTTTTAATTTATTACGAATATGTAATATGAAATATAATATATATATATATATTCAGAATATATAGAGAGAAATATATGGGAAACTTTATCTCCTAATTAAGGTAGAAATACTCTGGCCACGTTTATTCGCTCTGTGCAAGTTGAATAAATGAGGTTACATTGACTTGCAAAATTGATTAATTTTCCATTTACCTTTGGGGAAAAGTTTTAACGACTAAAGAAAAGTTTGTTAAAAACTTAGCTTTTTTAACGGTGAAAATTTCAACTATTCTTCAAATCCCAAAATCCCATAACGATCGTTCATCTCTTTTATGTATTTCATTTTTTTTTCTCTCTCTCTCTCTCTCTGTATTTTTTTTTTAATTTTTTCTCTCTTGTTCCAGGTAGGTGAATTGAAGCGTGTTGCATCGATGCACTGGGATTATTAACAGTCTGGATTAAGCGGTGAGAAATTATCACATCCGATAATCATTGACGTATAACAGACTCGTAAATTAATACGATTTTTCTCCCTCCCCTTCCCCCCTTCCCCCCCCCCGTTTCCCACTATCTCTCTATCTCTCTATCTCTTTTTCTATAACCCTTTTATTTCTCGTTTTTGTTTTAAACAATCTCGGTTATCTCGGACACCACACTGCATCACAAACACACACACATACACACTGTATTCGGATATTATTTATTTAAATTTATTTCACTGGGAATAAATGAAATATTACAGTCTCTCGTGTCGGTTAAAAATGTTCTCTCTCTCTCTAAAATAAAATAAAATAAAATAAAATAGGAAATAGGAGAGTTGGGGAAATAATATGTTTTGGAAATAAGGAAAATGACTGTGTCTGTAAAAGTAACGTAATAAAAATCAAATTTGATTTCCACCTAGTTGTAGTTTCTCACGCCATTCCGTTTTGCACCTAAAACTCATCAGCAGTTTTGTGCAGAGCAGAGGAAGGAACCCTCTCGAAATTCTCGAATTACTTCGCTTTACGATAATGGTCGATCATAAAATCGACAAAAAAAAAAAGAAAGATAGAAAGAAGAAGGAGGTAAAATTCTCCCGGCGTATTATAACAGGGTGCTTTGAAAAACCGCCTAAGATTTCCTTCTTCTTCTTCTTCTATTTTTTTTTTCTTCTTTTTCTTTTTTTCTTATTCCTTTAATCAAGACTTTTTTATCGTTCAATTTTTCAAACAAATATTTGCCGGGTTCGAGTAAAAAAATCCACCGAGAAGTTATTAAATTGTTTACCACCGAGGGTATCTAATTTCGTTATAATCAAATATTTATAATATAATATATTAAGGGGTTATACGAAGTTGCGAGGCTCGAAAAAGACGTATTTTCATGAATTTTGTCTAGAAACAGTTTTTATTTCTCAAACAAAAGTGATGGTAATTCAAATAGAGCCAACTTTTGAGAATACAATAGCGCGTCGATTATGTAAAAATATTAATCTGCACCGCTCCTGTAGATGATTTCCTGAACGTCCTCTAAAAAAAGACGTTTGGCGGTGATCTCCATTTTGGCGGTTTGTATTATTGAAATTAAAAAATATGGTGGATTCTTTTAAAGGATAGATTAATGCAGGTATTAAAACCAAGGAATAATAAAAATTTTGATTTTTGACAAAATGGCGTCTATTTGAAAAAAGTTGTTGTTTTTGACTAAAATTTTCGCTCTAAATTGTTACAAAAAATAGTAATAAATTTTTTAAAAATTATTCCTTATACTTAATACCTGAGGAACATATCTAAGAAGATTGTGTAAAAATTCGAAACCGATCGGTTAAGCCGTTTTTGAAAAATCGAGATCACCGACTTTGAAAATACCGTTTTGAGAAAAACGCGTTTAAAGTTTCAAAGAGACGTTTACGCATAGTTAAAAATTGTTGTTTGCAGCTTACATGAAGTGAAGAATATTTGTCGGATCGATTTGAAATTTTCAGAGAATATACTTAAATATATGTACATTCCGAAAATGAAAAAAAAAAATCGATTTTTTTTAAATTCTAACTGCGTATAACCCCTTAAGACATATATAGAATTTTCAATCTCTAGAATAAAAGAAAAAAAAAAGAAAAAAGAACGAAAAATCTTAACTTCGGTTGGAAAATAAATGAAAATTGATCGTATTTTTTACTGAACCCGTATTGGTTTGAAAATTCATTTTCAAATATCAAGGGAGGAAACGCTCATTAAGAGTTCAATCACTGCTAGAAATGGCCCCTATTTAAAAATAAATCTTTGGCTATCGATGAAAAACTCGTTACCGCGAATCTTTAATTTACACATTTCATCTTTAAATGATGAAGCACGATGAGTATCTTGAAATAAAATTGATCAACGTTTCACAATATCGATCGTTTATCCAATGCTGTTGTTACTTTAACATGGTTCAATTGTATTTTCATATTTATTCAATCGTTAATAAAGAAAAATTATTATCAAAATGATGATTGTACTTTCACAAATCCCGTTGATGTTTTAAAACAAAAATTTTATTTTTTACTTTACAAAATTCTGTCCATAAAAAAATGTGTCTGTTTTCTATATTCGTTGTTAATTTTCTAAATACATTATAATAAATATATAATATAATAATAAATATAATATAAAATAAATAAATATAAAATAATAAATATAATAATATATATATATATAATAAATTCGTTCCATTAGTTTATTTATATTCATTTAACGAAAAAAAATAAACTATTTAACCATTTGACAGGGATATCATTAATCAATAAAAGACAATTACATAAAATTAACGTTATTACCTATTCGAAATAATACGAAGAATATTAACCGAGGACAAATAATAGCAGTCTATTATTACACAGTTCAGTTATTAATTAATGACGAAATTATTCGGTTATATTATGGTAGGTAGGTGGATGGTGTTACCATGCTAATGAAATGTTGCGGTAATTTTTGTTGTATTTTTTTTATTTTTTTATTTTTTTTTTTCGGAAAAGGGTTTACCATAGGAACGTTAATAAGTTTGATAAATTATTGGTAGCCCTTTTATCCATGAAAAGCGCTTGGGGCCGTTTCAAAGCACCGTCGCATTCATCGACTCGTTACGTAAAATCCTATCTGCGTTGGCGTTTAATTAATTTCAGGCTGTTTTAATGAAAGCGTTTCAAACGAAAAAGAGAAAGAGAGAGAGAGAGAGAGAGAAACAATTTATATATATATATATATTCCAACCCTTTTCAACCCTTTCCTCCCCCCTCTCAACCCTTTCCCCCTTCAACCGTTTCCACCCCCTTGTTCAAAGGATAACACGAGCGTTATTTGCGATTGTTACGTAAATTTGCTATCTTTTTCTTTTAATACAATTCTTCGAAGCAAGCACGAGTTTAAATCTCATTGGTTAGATACGCAATGTCGACGACTAGAGTTGAAGAGAAGAGAAGAGTAGAGAAGCTTATTCAGAAATTTCTCTCCTCTTCCACCACTGACTTTATCTCTATTTCTCTTTTACTCTCGAAAAAGCTTCGCAAGAAATGGTTACGTAGGGAACTGAATGAGAAATAGAAAGAGAGAGAGAGAGAGAGAGAACAAGAAACGTATTGTTCGAAACGATAGAAACGTCTAGCTCGTTTAACAAAGAACCACCAACACCGCATCGTTTTAAACGTTTTCCTTATATCACGATGACGTGACTCTTCTTCTTCTTCTTCTTCTTCTTTAGTCTTTTTGTTCTTTGGTATTTGCTTTTTTTAATGTTTTTTATATTCTTTTTTTTTTTTTTGATTAAAAGAATCTACTCCTCAACGCGGAAATCGAATAATTTATCTTATTTTGTCTACCACCCCATATTGAGAAAAATATAAAATGAAATATATTTATATATATATATATATATATATTGAAAATATTATTTATAATTTGTTAATAATGGGATGACTAAAATAATGATATATTATGAAAAATTATAAAATATTTTATAAGTGTGTTGTTTCATTTAGAAATATTATGTGAAATGTATATAAATGGGTATATAATGATATATTATGAAAAATTATGAAATATTTTATAAGTGTGTCATTTCATTTAGAAATATTATGTCGAATGTATATAAATGGGTATTATTTAATGAGAATTAATTGTAATAATAATAAATTTCTGATTAGATTTTTTTCAATTGATTTAAATACAATTAATTGAAATATTTGTTCAGGTTGATAACATTTCTCTGTCTTCATTGAAATATATATATATATATATGGTATTTATCAAATTAATTAGTGTTGAAGTATTTCTTTGCAGTAAAAAGTTTGTCTACACACATTTTCTTTTTCATTTAATTAGATCCATTCTAATCTCATAAAATGACTTTTAGTTCTCGACTTATTTGATAATTTAAACAACCCAATCACCGGATGTTACCATTTCTCGCTTTACGTGTCTATTTTTTTTTCTCAAATGTTCCCATAAGAATCAACTTGTTCAGTTTAACAGCATACTATCCTTATTTGTAAACCATAATTGAGTTACTTTTTCCAACTGTAAACATATACTTCCATTTATATACACTTCTCACAAGAGATACATTTCTATGTAATAGTTCATATACATGAAAAGAGGAGAAGGATAGAATGAGAGTAAAAATAAACGGGAGGAGAGTTTACAGACGAATAATTTGTTACTAATTATGACGACCAATGGTAACATTGGTAGGAGGAGGGAGTGGGGGGCAAAACTTTACAAAGTGGCATTTCAAAGGTTCGAGGAGAGAGAGAAATTCCCTTGGCCTTCCAACACATTGCATGGTATAATTACATTTACATTTCATTTAAAGCTTCCGTGATATATCAGCAAACCGTAACGAAACGTCGAAAAGGGGGAAGTTCCTGGTGGAACTCGCGAGTCAACAACAACTTTCCTGACATCTCAGACACCCGGTATGTGAGAACTAAGCAAGCTCAGCTAGCTAGCAACGAATGAACGTACTACGTTACACTAGACCGAACACCAGGAATGCCGGTAGCAAGAATTTTTCAACCGGGGGGGCTAATAACGCGTAGATTGACACGGCCAACAATGCCGTTATTTGTTGGAAGGTATCACTGAGATGAGAAGAAGAGGAATGATAGAAAGAAAATTGAGAGATCGAAGGTCGATTCTTCGCAAACCCATTCCTTCCATTTCCTACAACACTTGCCAAAGTAGAGCTTTCAATGCTTGCTATATACTATATACTATATACTATATATATATATGTACGTTCACTATTAGATAAAATTAAAAGTAAGTTCTATCGAAGAAAATTACAACGAATTTCGATTGTTCCCGTTGTTCGTCCTTTCACGTATGAGAGGATCCTTTCATATCCTTGTTCGATTCTTCGAACAAAAGAACGACGAGACTCCTTCTTCTTCTTCCTCTTCTTCTTCTTTTTCTTCTTTTTCTTACTCGAATGTGTTCACTGAAGGAAAATGAAGAAATAGGTACTTCTTATTTTAAAAAGTAACTACTTACTTTTCAACGTGAAAGCTCTTCGCGATGAAGTATTATTACCTTGAGAAATCGAAAGTATTATTTTATTTTCATCTACTCTGTTCGTTTTTTTTCTCTCTCTCTCTCTCTCTCTCTCTTGTATTATTTATTATTTTAATAATAAAATATTAAAATATGTATATGTAGGATTCGTGAAAAAATTGGGCCGTTGGACTGACTGACCGGGATTCGAACCCAGTCTTCCGCTTTCCGGGCGACTGCTTATGCTCTTTAACCAATTGAGCTATCCAGAGGCTCACCGTCCAATCTCCTCACGAACGCCTATTTAAGTGTTTGGCTTGGAGGTGCTCGCATCCCACATATAGATACATTTTCTTTTTTAGTTATACACGCGATTAGTTTTGTTAATAATATTCGATATTGAATTTCCCTATTTCGTTTAGGTATGATGAATTATTCAATGAATTTTTCCAAAATTTGATGAATGCTTCTTAAGATTTCTAAATTATATTATTTACAATGGTATAATTTTATTATTTATAATTTTACAAATTTTCAGATTATTTCGTTGTAACCTTCTAGTTATTTCACAAATTAACGGTAACACGCGCATACATAATAACAAATAAAAAGAAAAAGGAAAAAAAAAAAATACATAGGATTCCGTACAATTCCTAGCATCTTTTCTAAGAGAAATTCATCAGTGCGAGAATTAAGACAGAGTTTAATTAAAAAAGGCCGAGATTATATTTCAACGTGAACGATGTAAAAAGCAGTCGCGTGTTTCTGAATATCATTCTAATTAACTTCTAGCGGTAGTTTTCAGTGTCTCCTCGCAAAATTCTTCCTTTTTCTTTCCTTTATTTATTTATTTATTTATTTATTTTTTTTTTTATATATATATCAATTCAAAAGATAGAAATTTTAACGGACAAATAAAAGCTACTTACCATCACGAAAATTAAAATACAATGAAACGAATTCGAACATTTCGCGTATAATAAAATCACGTAGGACTAGACGGGGTGGGAGGTGGGTGGGGTAAAAGGTAACGTAAATAAAGGGGGGGATGAAATGAAATCGGTTTCTATAGTTGTCCGTTTGTTGCTATCAAACGTTTTCGATATTCGAGCTGACACTTTACTACTTTCTAGACAAATAACCACCATTTAGATGTACTCTATCGTAAAACGTGTTACGGTAAAGCTCGACTACTAAAACTACTACTTGGAAACTACTACTACCACCCTATCAGAATTTAACATATTTTCTACTGTTAGATTTTATTGCAATTCGTTTCGTATTAAATTCTACGAAATTAGTCGGGGGTGGGAGGGGAAGAAACGAGATTGTTCTCAATGATTATATTTTTTTTTTTTTAATCAATGAAAGATATACACACACACATATACATTAATTTATCTTTATTTATCCTTATCAAAGAGATTAATTTTAACGAAAATAATTATGTTGTTGGAAAACGTGGAAAAGCTGTGCGAATTTTAAAAATACGAAACGATTGGTGCACGAACAAATTCTGAAATATGGCAAAATAGGATATCAGAAAGGAGGAGGAGGGGGAGTAGAAGAAGAAGAAGGAAAAAAAAGAGAGAGATAGAAATAGACAGGGGGTAGGGGGTAAGGGATACTTTGAGAGGAGGAGGGGGAGGAGAGGATTGCTCGGAGAGAATCGAAGCACCGTTGAGAAGCAATATCGGAAAGTGGTGAGGTTCCCCTGGTATCAGCTGTGAGCAACAGCTCCTAATAAAATATGATATAATCCCAATACCCCATAAACTTAGACGTGGCTCTCCGTAACTGGCATAGGATATCAAAAACGAAGTCTTCTCGCGCCCCTTTTTCGAGAAATAAGGATAGGACTCACTCGCCATTCTGTGGAGGAGAAGGGTTTGCGTGAAGGGAGAAAAATAAATAAATAACAAAAAAAAAATATAAAAATATTTGTATTCCCCTTCCGAACGAATTTATTATTCCCCTAGTTTTGCTAGTGGGTGGGTGGGTGGTGGGGGAGACAATAAAATTATGATAGATTTTGTCCGTTTTGTGATTTTCTTTTTGTTTCTTCTGTTTTTGTTTTCTCATTTATCTTTGTTTTCTTTGTTTCTTTTGGAAAAGAAGAAAATTCGTTAAACGTTGGAAGTTTTCGTGCTACCTGCGTCGCCAAGTTTATCGACAAACTGATAGAAGTTTGCTATTAAGGAAGTTTACCCGTGGTTAACCGCAACATTAAGAGAGAGAGAGAGAGAGAGAGAGGCCTGATATCGCGTATACACCTAAGGGATATCTAAGTTTTCTAATTTTTTCTTCTAATTATTTCGCTAAAGATGTTGTTTATTAATAGAATCAATCCCGACAAACGAGATTATGTTTGAATTATTTAAGAACATTTTTTTTATTAATCTTAACACTCTTTACATAATTGTTTCATTGCTTATTATTATAATATTTCTTTGTTTTTTTTACAAAATATTTATTTCAAAAGTAAAATATAACATATATGTAACAACACAGATGGCAATTCCAAAAATTTTCTTTTATTTTCTTTTTCAAACAATAATTTATTCTTCCGTAACATATTTTATTTTATTTTTTTTTTTTTTGGTCGATAAAACTAACGTAATTATATTTAACAAACGTATGTAATTTTGAAAATCGAAATATATATTTTCATTGGGTCGATTACTTAACGTCAAATGTTTCACGTTTATTTAGCAACTTTGCATTCTTGGAATATTCAAGGTAGGATTAATTAATCTTTACTCTGTAAATATTCAAAGTACCACGTAGTAATTGTAAGAGATAGAGGAAGATGGAAGAAGAACGTTAAGTGACGATGGTGCAGCAGACAGAGACGAAAAGGAAGACTGTGTGTACCTAGGTGTCTGTTCTGATCCTAATTAAACCGGAGTTGACTCATTATCGTCGTTAAGATTAGACTCGGTAAAGGAGAAAGAGAATCAGAGAGAGAGAGAGAGAGAGAGAATTCTCTACCTTTTCAACGAGCCTCGTTGATAACGTTATCGCGAACCACCGTTTGCACTTTCGCGAGCACAGGTATGTTTTAAACGGAAAGAAAAAAGATCTTGCTCGAGAAAGAAAATTAAAAAAAGAAAAGAACCACCTTCTATGGAAATTTCTATCTAAATCAAATATTATATTACGAGAATTTTATTTTCAAATCCTTCCCCCTCTCCCCGTGCGTTTTAAGCGGTTATACGCAGTTGCGAGGCTCGAAAAAGACGTATTTTCATGAATTTTTTTCTAGAAACAGTTTTTATTTCTCAAACAAAAGTGATGGCAATTCAAATAGAGCCAACTTTTGAGAATACAATAGCGCGTCGATTATGTAAAAATATTAATCTGCACCGCTCCTGTAGATGATTTCCTGAACGTCCTCTAAAAAAAGACGTTTGGCGGTGATCTTCATTTTGGCGGTTTGGATTATTGAAATTAAAAAATATGGTGGATTCTTTTAAAGGATAGATTAATGCAGGTATTAAAACCAAGGAATAATAACATTTTGATTTTTGACAAAATGGCGTCTATTTGAAAAAAAGTTGTTGCTTTTGACTAGAATTTTCGCTCTAAATTGTTACAAAAAAATAGTAATAAATTTTTTAAAAATTATTCCTTATACTTAATACCCGAGGAATATATCTAAGAAGATTGCGTAAAAATTTGAAACCGATCGGTTAAGCCGTTTTTGAAAAATCGAGATCACCGACTTTGAAAATACCGTTTTGAGAAAAACGCGTTTAAAGTTTCAAAGAGACGTTTACGCATAGTTAAAAATTGTTGTTTGCAGCTTACATGAAGTGAAGAATATTTGTCGGATCGATTTGAAATTTTCAGAGAATATACTTAAATATATGTACATTCCGAAAATGAAAAGAAAAAAATAATCGATTTTTTTATAAATTCTAACTGCGTATAACCCCTTAAGTTTTCAATATTATATCACATTTTTTTTTGTTATTTTATATTTTACGAATTTATTTCACATTTTGTAGATTCATTCGTAAGACAATCTTTATTAAACGTTTTACATATTTCGAGTTTAGACATAAATACACACGCACGGATATATATTTATACATATTTCGTATAAAAGCAGAGCCAATGTTCATACAACGTCATGACTGGGTTTTCGCGACTCAACCGAGAATTACTCTCGGCTAATTCCTTCCGGACCGTACAATATATATTCTTATATATATATATATATATAATAACGTAAAGCTCAAGCTAGTAGGTGGAAGCTTATTCATAACTTTACCCACACCTTAAATCGTCCTACGACCAGCTCTGTTATGTGTTTCAGACGGATTACGCGTTAGCACAGTTTAAAATCCCGACGGTTAAATCTTACCCGAGAGAACTTTCTTCTCTCTTCGATATACAAATTTTCTTGATAAGGTTAAACGATAAGAAATAAGATATATATAGATATATATGTGAATAGGTAATAAAGTATCTTTATTTTCGTACATAAAAAATATCTATCATCAGATGAAAGGTAGGAAGGGCTCTCTCAGTTATGATACATCATTTTTAAGCGATATTATCTTTATGGTACCTACCTACCAACCTATCTATCCTAGCTATAAAATAAAATAAGAAAGAGAAAAGAAAAGAAAAAGAAAAACGGGAATGAAAATAATAAATATAATAATAATAAAAAAGAAAAAATAAAAAAGAAAAAATACAAAAAAGGGATAAAAATTCAAACGAGTTTCTTAGATAAATCTGTGAAATCGTGTTTTATCTCGCAATCGATAAAAGATATACCATTCGAAGATCGGATCTTATAATGGTGATTCCATGCGTTGCAACCTTTAGGGATTAGCGTATCGTAGGTGTTCGTATAACTACGAGGACTACGAGAGCATAGATTACGGAACGTCGAAGGTTGACCCTACGTGTGGTTAACAGTACAACATGCTAGAAAGAAAGAGAAGAGTAGAGAAGAGTAGAATCGAGTCGATGAAGCCGCGGACTTCTCTTTGCTTGGCTTGGTGTTCCGTGGTCAGCGAAGCGTGCGAGAACAACTGGCAAGGTATGGTAGAAAAAGGGAGACACTGTTACCAAAGGATAACATCGGAACAGGGAAAACGAGGAAGAAGAGAAACCGTGCGATAGATGAGAATAATGTTACGAAAAGAGTAAGAAAGATGAAATAGGAAGAAATCGTTCATAGAGAAATGTGTCTAAATAGATGCAAAAGAACAAGAACAAGAAGAAGAAGAAGAAGAAGAAGAAGAGGAGAAGAAGGAAGTGAGAGAGAGAATAACAGTCGGGAGGGAAAAGAGGGAAGAAGAAGGGGGTTAAGGGGGTTAAGTTAGCAATGCTAATTTTACAGACTTTCTTATAAAACACTACAACCGTTTCTTTCATGATCCCATCCTAATAAGACAACAAACAAAAATATATATTCTAGTTTCCCCCATTGTGTTGTTTCTCTTTGAAACGATCGATTCGAAGTATATCTATTCGTTCATAGACAAAGTAATAGTAGTTGTATTAGTAGTAGTAGTAATATCCTTCTCTTCCTCTCTTCTTCATCCAACCTTTCCTCTCTCTCTTTCTCTCTCTTTTTCTACATGGTACTTTATAGCTTTTACTCCTATCGATTCCCACGGTTAGTTTACGGAACGAGTGCTGTTACATTTGTCGGAATACGTCGTGACTCGGACGTTGATGAAGAGAGCACCAATTCGCTGATCCGTTAAGGATGTAATTCAGTAGTCGAGTATTATTTTCTATCTCTTTTGTTTTTTTTTCTTTTCTTTCTTTTCTATTTTCTCTCTTTTAACTCTTGATCTCTCGGTTATCGTGAGATAGGTACGAATAGAAAATCGTTGAAATTTTTTATTCGAGTTAATATATCGATGTGTAAATTTCTCTCATTAATATTGATTTACTTTTATCTTTTTCATTTTTATATTTACTTATTGAAGTTATACGTTCTTTTGGCGCGTTGGGGAAAATGTGATGGGAGTGGATTTTTTTCGACACCACGAAGTTTGTCGATATTTACGAAGCGCGGCAAAGCAAACGTTTCAAATTTACGGCATGAAGTTGTCTTCTCTTCTTTTTCCCCCTTTTTTCTCAAGCGGGTCACCCATCCAATTACTAATCGTACTCAGCGCTGCTTGACTTAAATGATCGAGCGGGAACCAATGCTATCACAGCGCCATGGCGGTTGACGCATAAAATAATTCGATATATCTCTCTTATATTTAGTATGAACTGATATCTATATTTTGATATTTTCTTTTTCCTTTTTTTATTCTTTCTTATATATATAATAATAATTATTTATTTTTTTTCTTTGAAGTATTTTTTTGAAGTAATTTTTGAGATTATTGAGGTTATGTTCGTTTTGATACGGCAAAGAAGTATAACTTCTTACGTGCGTACATAAGTACACACACCAGTTTTTATTTATTTATTTATTTATTTCTTTCATTTATATAAAATAAAAAGAAGGAATCAAATTATCGAAGTATACTCGAGAGGGTCAGATACCTATACAAATATACATATATATAAATACACACGTGCATACACACGTATTGTCCACCCTATCGATTCTTGTCCAACGGTGAGATCACGGTTGAGATTGGTTTGATCGTTTTATGCCCGTTACGTGCTAGCTTCGAGAAGTTTCTCTCTCTCTCTCTCTGTCATTCCACTCGAGAAAAACTTGAAAAGAGAGCAACGTGAACTATCCTTCATCCTCTCTCTCTCTCTCTCTCAGTTTTCTACTCGTTCAACCGATTGGATTTTGCGAACGTGCGACTGGCATCCGATGACAACGAGAGAAAGAGAGAAAGAGAGAGAGATCTCCCATCGGGAATGACCCCGTCCTTGCTTGTATATCGAAAATATACAAATAAACAAAAAATATAATAGCAATATCGATATAAAGAAGAAAAAGAGATAATAAGTTTGAATTGAACGTAGTTAGAATAATCAATGATCTGATAGAATATCTCGAACAATTAATTATACTAATCTCTATTTGATTATTCGATACTAATTTATATCCTTATTTGATATTGTTAAAATAAGTAGGTAAAAAAAGAATAAATAAATAAATAAATAAATAAATAAATAAAAAGAGAGAAAGAAAAAGGTCCTAGTACTTACACGTTATATTATACGTTTCGCTTAGCATGAATCTTAACGCATAATTTACGATCTTTCAGAGTGTATAACCCAACTGTTTAGATAAGCGTATCCGGGAACTTCTTTGAGAACGGTATAACCATACTCGTTAGAACCAACTATCTTGAAGTTTCGCGCGGCAAAGACGAATTACGTTGGCATTCTCTATATCGTTTATGTTCTCTTCTTGTGTACTTGTTCTCTCGTTCTTTGTCCATTGTTAAATCCTCTTTAAGTTATAGCTTTTAACAATGGGTACAGTAATACCCCCCACCACCCCTACCCTCACACCCCTTAACACCTCCCCACCCCACCCTTTTAACCTAAAACTTCGATTCTATTTCGTTTCGCGAATTTCGAATAATTATAATACCGATTTTCTAACTTTTGTTCTTCCGTTAACTTTGTAGTATTAAATGTTTTATGAATGAGATCAATCGTTAATCGCAATTTTAATTATACTTTTAAGGATGATTTGTCGGTACAATCGGAAACAAAAGTTAATGACATTTTCATCAAATCCATATCTCTTAATATCTGTTGAAATAGATGATTTAAACCAACTATTTTTTTTTTATAATTGAAATTTTGATATAAAGTTTCTAAAAGAATGAAATTTAGTGATCATTTTAATAATATTAACATAAAAATCTCAATTTAAGTGAAAATTGTAAAATAACTTTTGTTTCTGACTGTACCGTGAATTTAACTTTAAAAAAATAAAAACTTTAATTTTTTTTGTCACTGATCATCGACACAAATTTTTCCATAAATTAAAGTAAAAAATTAGGAGACAAATACATACATTCATAAATTTTCTATTTAATTGAATAAAATTCAATTAAATAAAATAAATCTTGTTTTTATTCAGGAAAGCGTGACAACACCGCACTATTTTAATAGTTGGTAGTAATGATATTATTATTATTATTATTATTATCCAATTTTAGAATTAAATATCATGCGTATGCGCATTGCGCACTAACATGACTCTTTATTTACCTCTTTGACGCATTTGAAGGTTATGTGTGTTTTATGAATGAGATCAATCGTTAATCGCAATTTCAATTATACTTTTAATTGTACGAGGAATACTTCCCCCCCCCCATCTATCATTCGTTTATTATTTCTTTATTTTTGGATCTTTTAATTACTCATCTTTTGTAGATGTGTGTGTGTGTATTTTGTTTTTTCGTCTGCAACGACGAGAGGACCAAAGTTAAATCTTCAAATTGAAACTCTATTGCAAATGGTTTGACTATTCGTCCTCGATGAGAGAAGGTACCAGTAAAACGTTGTCGAGAGAGTATTCAAGAAAAACTATTTGCACTAAGAGTACTCGTTATTTAAGTTTCGAGCATGTTTCCGAACTAGTCGAGCTTTTCCTTCTTCTCCTCCACTCTCCCCTTCTCTCTCCTTTCGAATTTACCAATAAAAAAAAACTGTATTTGTACGAAACAACGAATCGTTAAGGAATCAGTTTTATCGGTGTTTTAAAGTATTACTTTTCTTGATTACTTGTGTTTTTTATTCTATTTTAATTTCCATTTACTATCTTTCTGTATTTCTTTTACGAAATGAAATTAAATAAAAATCGATTTTACACGAGTCATTAATTTTACATGGATTATTTTTGTCAATATTTTTTTATTTATATCAAAATAAAAGAATTTTCATGAGTTAATCGTCAAATCAGTTGTAAATTTGATCGTACAATCGAGCTTTTTGATAAACCGAGTAAGGATGATGATTATAATGATGATTATTATAGGTAGACCAATCGGAATGATAATATAGGTCAGATAATTCAAAGTGTTGTGTCTCGTAGCAACGATTTGGTTTGACCTGGCTCGAACAAAAGGTGCAACCTTCCGAACGTTGGGACATTGTCTCTTTGGAAAGATTCTGGAAAACTTTTGGAACACTTGCATCTCTTCCTTCTTCTTCTTCTTCTTCATCTTCTTTTTCTTCTTTTTCCTCCTCTATCTCAACTTCCTTTTCCTTTTCTTTGGCGTTGTCTGTTGTTTGCTGAGAAGCGTCCTGCACCTGTTTCGAATCGTTAAACGTTCTCGAAAGAAGTACGAGACGACGAAGACGACAACGTAGATAAAGTTAATCCCTTTTTCTTTACTCTTGTAACAGAAATTTTGTTTTCCCCCCGAGTTTGTTGCAAAAGAAGTTAACTTCTGTTTACTATACGGAATAGTTTGAAACAGTTAACGCTAAATATACTCGACTACAATTGATGTATATATATATATATATAATACTTTTGAGATAATCTATTTTTAACAACAAAATATATATAAAGATAAAAGTTCATTACTGTGTTAATTGTCAATTGATAAATAACGAATAAAATAATAATTATAATTAAATAAATATTTCATTGAAAATATCAAACCGATCATTGGGGGGGAGTACATTTATTATTAAATAATAATAAAAAATATATGTATATACGTGACAACTATGAAATTCACTGTGTTAATTGTCAATTGATAAATAACGAATAAAATAATAATTATAATTAAATAAATATTTCATTGAAAATTTCAAACCGATCATTGATGGGGAGTACGTTTATTATTAAATAATAAAAAAAAATATATATATACGCGACAACTATTAATATATATATATATAAAGATAAAAGTTCATTACTGTGTTAATTGTCAATTGATAAATAACGAATAAAATAATAATTATAATTATATAAGTAAATATTTCATTGAAAATTTCAAACCGATCATTGATGTGGAGTACATTTATTATTAAATAATAAAAAAAAATATATATATATACGTGACAACTATGAAATTCACTGTGTTAATTGTCAATTGATAAATAACGAATAAAATAATAATTATAATTAAATAAATATTTCATTGAAAATATCAAACCGATCATTGGGGGGGAGTACATTTATTATTAAAATAAAAAAAATATATATATACTCGCGACAACTATGAAGTTCACACATACATTCAACGTATCAACAAATATTATTTTTATCCTTAAAAATAATTTTATTCTCACCTCCCATAATTCTTGACGAGTTAATACAGCCAATTGTGAATTAGGTTGAAGTTCGGATTCCTGTTTATCGGAACGATTCAACTTGGAGCTCATAATTTGGACTAATCGTTGTTGTCCACCACCACGAGTATGCCAAAAGCTTGAATCGTGCCTTTTATTTTCCGACTTTACGTAATTTCCGTAATTATGTCCGCAAAACGGACACACAAGCCTAGCTTGTCTCTCCTGACTCAACATCAGAGGCATCAAACACAATGGCCAACATCTGAAAAGCGAACGTCATAGTGGTGGTGGTGCATTGTCACGTATTGAAGACTATACGACACATGCACACACACACACACACACAAGGACTATTTTAGTTAATGATTTTCTACATTGAAATTCGCTTAAAGCTACGAGAAAGAGAGGAAAGGATGATAATAATGATAATAATGATAATGATAATGATACAAATGTGTTACTCATTTTGTTTTTATCATTAGATCGATTTCGAATTTATCAGAGATTAAATGTTCGAACGTGTTGAAAATTACCTTCGGCTATTTATAACATTGATATATTTATATATTTAAATGTTGCATATAAAAGCTTTCCTTTGATATAAATTTCATTGGAAAATGAAATTGTACGAATGGGGGGTGATGAGGGGGAAGAAGAAAGATATACTGAAAGAGATAACTAACCCTAACAAACAAGTAGCTCCGAATCTCGAACTGGTAAATTTATATCTTTTTGTGAATATTATTGGTAATACGTGTTCGTTACATACTGGGCATAATAAACTCTCGTTGTGATACTTCCAAGTTTCAACTATTCGATAAAATAAATATTGTATATATTTAATAATTAATAATATTTTAATAATTAATAATATAGTCATTGTAATCAAATTTTTCTTTATAAAATAAATATTATATATTTACTTTTGACAGTATTTATATTGTACAAATATTTTTATTGGAATTTATTACAGAAAAAAAAAATATTTATTTAACTGCAGTTTAACTTCATTCAGTCACATGTTTCTTTAATTTCATTTGATTATAATAATTAACAAAAATAAGAATATAATAAATATATATAATAAATAATAATTGAATATATATAAAAATATTTATTTAACTGCAGTTAACTTCATTCAGTCACATGCTTCTTTAATTTCATTTGATTATAAAAATTAACAAAAATAAGAACATAATAAATATATATAATAAATAATAATTGAATATATATAAAAATATTTATTTAACTGCAGTTAACTTCATTCAGTCACATGTTTCTTTAATTTCATTTGATTATAATAATTAACAAAAATAAGAATATAATTAATATATATAATAAATAATAATTGAATATATATATAAATATTTATTTAACTGCAGTTAACTTCATTCAGTCACATGTTTCTTTAATTTCATTTGATTATAATAATTAACAAAAATAAGAATATAATAAATATATATAATAAATAATAATTGAATATATATAAAAATATTTATTTAACTGCAGTTAACTTCATTCAGTCACATGTTTCTTTAATTTCATTTGATTATAATAATGAACAAAAATAAGAATAATATTATTATTTTTTAATAATATATTAATATTATTAAAATAAAATAAATATTAAATTAAATTAAATTAAATTAAATTAAATTAAATTAAATAAATAATAATTAAATAAAAATAATAATATTATTATATTTTATAAATAATAATTGAATATATATATTACAAACCTCTGGTAGAATAAACGTTTCTCTTTCGTTTATCGTTTCCAACGGGCCAAATATTTTTGTATAATTTCGTTGCAGAGATCCACGAACGTTTTTTGGCATTGTTTACTGACCGATCGCATTCTACTTTCTGTTGCATATAAATGTGCGCTTTCTAAAATCATAAATTTATCCGTGACGTCATTAAAACGCCGTTCTCTTAGAATAAACGACGAGATTAGCCGTCGTTATAATTATTTCCACGGATAATTAACGTAATTTTCCATGCGTAAGATTTCGTTGTGTTGTTCAAGGGGTTTAAATTAAAAAGAGATTTTTTCTTTTTTTTTCTTTTTTTTTGTTCTCTCTATCTTTATCTCCTTTATCCTTTTCATCGATTTATCTCTCGGTTGAAAAAGTGGAACGAAAAAAAAAAAAAAGAAAAAAAATACGTATTTTCATAAAAATTTACGATCCGTTTCTCCTAGACGCTCTCTGATCTTTCTTTTTTTTTTTTCTTTCCGGAGAATTATTTTCAACCGTAAAAAAAAAAAAAATAAATCAACTAACGATTCTTTCGAGGGTTTTTTTCTTTTTTTTTTTAAGATGCTAATATCTAAAAATAACAAAAATCATTGTAAATTATTTTATTAGATAAAATCATCAAAATTAATATATATACGATCGTGGGTTGTTAATATTATTGATCTGCGTTAATTAATTTAATTTAGAAAATGAAGAATTCTTCTTCTTAGTAGAAGTAGAAGAAGAAGAAGAAGAAGAATGAGATGGCACTCGAACTTGCGAATTCTCGGAATCCGGTTGACAAGAAGGAGCCAGGCTGTTATTTTTATACTCGTAAGTCCCGTAAACGTATCCACAGGCAGGACAGATCATGCGAATCTTCTTCGAGCGTTTCATTAACGGTATAAAACAAAATGGCCAACATCTGTCGCACAAACGACAGTGTAATTGTTTTCTCTTCTTTTCTTTTTTTTTTTTTGTTTTTAAATTACAATTTCCAATCACCACGATTTTGGTAACGCGAACCACGCGAAAAAATAAAAAAAAAAAAAGACAAAAAATGAGAAGAAGAAAGAAAGAAAAAGAAATAAAGGTTAGAAAAAAAATCGTATTTAGAAAAATTTCAATTTTAATTTATGCGTTCGACAGTATAATAATAATAATAATTATAATTATAAATTATATCGTGTTTTTTAGAGCGTGACTTATTTTACCTAAACGTGTGAGAGAGATAGATATATTATATACAGATTAAATTGGAAAAATCATTAATTACGGATAGAATCAATGGTACTTTTCCAAAGCTTTGCCTAAAAGAGGGGGAAGAGGGGGGGGGTAGGAACGATTGTCAGGGATAAAACTGACAAGTTGGAGCTTAAGTTTGTGACCCAGGCTTTCGTCATTAATCTCTCGCCCGGGGACTCTCTCTCTCTCTCTCTCTTTCTCTCTATTTCTCTCTTTTGCTCTCGTGGAAAACGGAAAATTAATCGTTGGATTCGTGCACTGACCAAAAACTCCGAGAGGCGTGTCCCTCTTTCGTTTTATCGTGCTCCGCTTTTAAATGCTTCTACCAACCAACCAACCTCCTCACTCTCCCCCTTCCCCCTTCCCCCATTCGACCCCCCACGTCTCTTCTTTTTCACAATTGCCGCAAGTTTTGCTTTTTTGTTGTTTCGTTTTCTTTTTCTTTAAATAATAGGAACGAAATAAAACCAACGAAGTAAAATACATATGTGTGAGTGGGTGGTGGGGTGGGGGGTGGATAGAGAGGGAAGAAAACTTTTCTTTCGAGATATAGAAAGGAATAAAATATTGAAATAAAATCAAATATGGATTAATCGATATAATTGAAAAAATAATTATGAAAAATTGGTATTGCGTGCTAATCAATTTTTGATGTAAATTACATGTTTTACGAAGAAAAAGTAATTAATCGATATAATTGAAGAAATAATTATGAAAAATTGGTATTGCGTGCTAATCAATTTTTGATGTAAATTGCATGTTTACGAAGAAAAAGAAAAGTAAAGAAAAAAGTATGCGATGTTTCGAAGATAAATAAAAATAAAAAAAAGAATTAGTGTAAGATATGAGAAGAAATGTTGTAAAAAATAATCGATCAATCGATAGATTTGTATGATAATTACCCTAGAAGACAAATCGCTGTTATATGAGACGTCGTCAATTTGTGTCTGCGCGTGTGCAGTGTTGGTACGGCAACCTTTCTGCATTGGGGACAAATCTTTTTCTCGTCGTGTGACCTCCATGTGTCGACTTCAAATAAAAAAAAAAACCAAACGATGATTTAAATAATAATTATATCTTTAAAATAATTTAACAATTAAATTAGTTAATTTAATAATAATACTTAATTTGACAATTAAATTATTAATTTAATAATAATAACTGTAATAATAATAATAATAATATTGTTATTATAATTTTACCACGGGTTGAATAAATTCTTGTATTATCCTTTTTCTTTTTATTAGAAATCGTAGTAGCGGTAGTTCGTTTTGTGCAGCTTGGTAATTTCAATATTTGTTCGGAATAATCCTAATGATAGAAACAAAGAATAAGAAAAGAAAGAATAAGAAAATAAATTAGAAAGATCGAAATAGATAAAACGAAAATAATAAAAATAATAATAATAATAACCAAATGTAATAAAAATCTAATAGAATCGTTTTTCACGCGTTTAAAAAATTTAGATAGAAACAAAGAATAAGAAAAAAAAGGATAGAGAGAAAATAAATTAGAAAGATCAAAATAGATAAAACGAAAATAATAAAAATAATAATATAATAATAACCAAATGTAATAAAAAATCTAATAGAATCGTTTTTCACGCGTTTAAAAATAAAAAGAAAAAAGAATAATAATAAAAAAAACGCAGTAACCGTGTCGTAGCATGATCCAACAACTAAACGAATAAATATTCCTACTAGAAACGAGCCTTTATGCGAATGCATCCTCGTAAAGATCGATTTTCTCGCGACGATACCCATGGAATTCTTTTCACGCTCGGCATTCGTTCGACGAGTTTTATGAGAGGGAAGAAAGTGGAAGAAGAAGAAGAAGAAGAAGAAGGGGAGGAGAAGGAGGGTGAGAAGGGTGAGGAGGGTTTTCCTCTTCCCCTCTTTTGCGTCCATTTCAAGACTTTATACGTTTCACGAGGTAAAAGAGGCGAGTCACGGTTTTAAAATGTACCACGGGGTGATAAGAGCAAAAGGGGGTTGAAAGGTTGAACACATAGCAATAAAGAAACTAACGTTAGGGGAGGATCTCGCATTCTACTAAAAATCAAACAATCCTTTAGTTGCCAATAGAAATTCTTTTCTCGACGTATAAGGGGAATAAAAAAAAAGACAAGAAAAGGAAAGAAAAGAAAAGAAAAGGAAAATTAATAAAAAAGAAGAGAAAAAATAAAGATTCATTTGGGGTCTGAAATAAATCATGGGAGAGGGAGGAAGGGTAAATATATAAAATAATAAATTTACTTGATTATCGTTGTTATCCGATCGTTGGGATAAAGGTATTTTACAATGATTTCTTCTAACGTGTTTTAAAAGTTTTTCAGTGTCTTTTCCTTTATCGCTAACACGTTTATCGCATACGGGACACCATGTGGCTATGTATGGCTTGAAATATATTAACAAACAAATATGTAGAAATGTTATCATATTTCCAATAATATTACGATTAATTTAAAAATAATTTCCATATATTTATATAAAATAATTTCTATGTATTTATATATTAAAAATATATTAAAATAATTATTTTATATATATATAAAATAATTTCTATGTATTTATATATTAAAAATATATTAAAATAATTATTTTATATATATATAAAAATAATTTCTATGTATATATATATTAAAAATATATTAAAATAATTATTTTTTATATATATATAAAAATAATTTCTATATGTATATATATATATTAAAAATATATTAAAATAATTATTTTATATATATATAAATAATTTCTATGTATATATATATTAAAAATATATTAAAATAATTATTTTATATATATTAAAAATAATTTCTATGTATATATATGTATATGTATTTGTGTGTGTGTTTAGATTGTAGTTTGTAACGTGATAAAATAAGTAACCTGCGTTCCTTCTACCATATTCCCGTGGTTTTCCTTTTTATGATTTTTCTTTCTCGTTTCCTTGACTCATGTTCTTCTCTCTTTCCTTTCACTTTCTTCTATCTTTTTTTTTTTATATTTTTGTTCTCTCTTCCCTAGAGAAAGAGAGAGAGAGAGAGATAAGATAGAAACGTTTCTCTGATAGACGTTGGGTGGTTTTACGGTTGCGTTGACAAAGCTGAACTTGGCGAATATCGTGACAGTAAAGTGCCTTGAATTTGTCACTCCTTCCTCTTCTTCCTCTTCTTCTTCTTTTTCTTCTTTTTCTTCTTCTTCTTATTATACGACTACTTCTCAACTCATATCCTTGGAGTTCTCGCGTTTTTCCAACATTTTTACGATCACCCGGTATAATAAAAATGTGAGCTAGCAAATACGATGTCGTCTCTGATGTCGCGTCTGACTCTTGAAAACAGTAAAAAGATGTTTCCGATAGTATAATGACGATCATTAAACGAGAAACATCAAAAAATCAGACTTGAGGTGAAAAATAAAAGGAAGAAGAAGAAAAGAAAAAAAAAGATCAAAGTTGAAGAGAACGTAAATTATTGAAACATTTGTATTATCATCTAATTTTCGTTGTATAAGGTAAAAGCCCCCTCGGTTGGCCAGGCCCCCTCTATTGGCCACTTTATGCCACAACAGTGATTATAAATTATATGCTGATGTGCACATGGTGACAGTTTTTTAAAAAAAAAATTCTAATTTTAAAATATCATTGAAAGTAATTCGGATTATTTTAAAAATATATTTATAAACGAACAAAAATAAAGTTGTGCAAGACTTCTGTTTTTGGATGGTTTCTTGTTAAGTAAGGTAAGGATACTGTGATTTTTATTAACCTATATATTTCATTTTTGACAATAGCAACCAAAATATTTTTTTTTTCTGCAATTAACATAGCTTAAAATTATTATAGAAATTGAAAATTAAGTGATTTTTAATTATTCTCCATTAAAAATATGGTGGCCAAGCATGGAGACAGTATTATTGCCTCTGTTTTTATCATTAGCCAACTTATGGCTATTCGCTTTGAGGTTATATATATTTGTACATAAAGTATTCAACTAGTTTTTTTAATACTAATGAGTAATTAATTTCTTTGTACACGAGTTTTGAATTATTCAATTTTGATTTATTTAATAAATTAGTTATTAATTAATTATTTATTTTAAATAGGAAACATGGCCAAATGAGGGGACATGCGTGGCCAAAAGAGGGAGAAAGTTGGCTAAAAATAGGGACATTGCAAATCTATGTTTTTTTTTAATTTATTATTAAAATATTTATGAATAATTTGTCTTTTCTTTATTTTTATTCAAAGCTGAAAGCTCAAGCTTACAGGTTAAACCATTAGTTTAGATGTAAGTTATTTTATTGAATGAATATAATTTTTCTAAAAAAGAAAACGGCTTAACTGGCCAACCGAGGGGGCTTTTACCTTAAATGCTTGAATCAAAATTCTTTCGAATGAAACATCACTTTTATTTCTTGTCTTTTTTTTTGTTTTTTTGTTTTTGTTTTCTTTTAGGGACATTTTAATTTAATTTTCAAAAAATGAAAGCGTTTATCATTTTTGAAATTAAGAAATGAATTTTTCTCATTGATCAATCTGAAATTTAAACAATATATTCGAATAAACAAATTTTCTAAAGAAACACGCGTAAGAACATTTTGTTTATAAGTTAAATTTAGTTTCTATTACAGTTGATTTTATTCGAATTTACAGGATGGGTAAAACGATTAGGGTCAAGTGTTAATCTTCCTAACTTAAATTAGGGTTATTCCTATTCGATCGAATTGAATATTATCGACGAATCCTATTACCTTGATTAAAACAGAATATCACGTATCGCGAAATTAAAGAAACAAGTTTTAGAAAAAGATAAAAGAATGAAAGAAAGATGAAAGCAAGGAACATTTTCATACATATTAAAAAAAAAAAAAAAAAATAGAAAACAAAGTATATCAGTTTGTTAGCGAGGTGGTGGTCATCACATTTTCCTTCGTATATTCCTGAAATCCCTTTCAAGAGTGCACGGAAGTATACTTTTCAGAAGAAAAATAAGAAGAAAAAGGTATGGAAGAGAAAAAGTAATTCTCAAAGTGTAAAACACACTTACTTACTTACTTACTTACTTACTTACTTACTTACTCACTTACTTACGCACGCACGCAGAGAGGTGGTGGTGGTGGTAAAACATCACCAACACCAGCTTTTACTTGAATTCACCCCCTGGAGAATAAAAGTTCCGGCTTTAAAGTTGAAAGTTTTGGCGCTTTGGGGTTGGTCAGAAGAGAGAAAGAGAAATTAAAATGAGAATGAGAATAAAAGAGAGAGAGAGAAACAAAAGGGAACACGAAAAGTGATGAAAACAAGGGATAACGATTGAAGGTAGAGTAAGAAAGGGATAGATAGAAAGATAGGGTGAGAAAGAGAGGAAAAGGGGTGGGGGGATGATGGGTGGGGGTAGGAAAGAGAACAAAGATCTGCACAAAAGCTTGTCACGGATGGCGGACGCGAGCTAGCGTTCGTTTCCGTCGACGGTTTTAGGAACGAGAAAGGGGAAGAAGAACATCACGAAAATTCTGTAGTTTCTCTGGCTTTAGCTCATGCTAGCATAGCTAGCTAGACTAGCGTGCCACGAAACTAGACGACGCCGGACGTCCCTCGCATTCGAGATTATTCTACGATGGGGGCACGCTTCTCAAAACCGAGACACAACGTAGTCAAACTTTCCACTTCGCTACAGGATTTTGGGGCTGGTTCAACCACCCCCCACCCCCTCCCTCATCCCTGTCCCCATTGTATTTTCATTAGTGACGGATCGGTTAATTCTTATTTTTGTTTTGTTTGTTTGTTTGTTTGTTTCTTCTCCTATTTTTATTCTCATTCTCATCGTTTTTTCGTCAACGTATGTATTCCGAATTTTTGAATTAGTCAACGGGTAAATAAATGTGTATGCGTTACGTTATCATTTATAGTTTTCTTTTCTGACGCGTGAATAAATAATGTTGATGGTTATCCGACGCGAGAAAAATTTTCGTTTTGTTTAAACTGAGATAAAGTTTTATAGTCAATCAGATTTTTCCATATTACCTGAAACAATTTTACAATCTAAAAATCTTGAAAGAGTAAAAATAAAAAAATAATCTAATAATCAAACGTTACAAGAAATCCACGTACAGGTGTATGTGTATATACGTGCGTGTTCAACAATACAGAAAAATGAATAATATCATTTAATATACATTACACACACATATACAAAATGACCTAATTACAATCCTCTACTTCTTCGTGTATAAATTACAAATTATTCATAACAGAAATACAAATGAATTATTTATAAGGAGAAAAAAAAATAACACAACAACAAATTGTAACGATTCGATGCGTGACGATGTTGTATCCTATATATTATATGCTTTAAAAAAAGAAATTACAAAGTTACGGAACGAATTTAAACGATATTATCTAAAAAGTCAATGAGCGGAAGAGATCATTTGTGTGTTAGTAAGAAAGAAGAAAAAAAAATAAAATAAATTAAAAAAGAAAGAGAAAGAGAAAGAAGGAAGGTGGGTGGGAGGAGGTGGGAGGAGGGGGAGGGGGTCAACCTGAGAGAGAGTAGTATAACGTTCTTTTCATGGGTAGACGTTTTACACGGTAATGAATACTATGGTGTGTGTTCTGTCTCCGGTGTACCGCTCGGTTAAATGAACGAACCATGAATACCTCTCTCTCTCTCTCTCTCTCTTTCTTTCTCTGTCTGTCTGTCTGTCGGACAAGTAAAATTGACGGACAAGAGTTCGTGAAAGGCAGTAATTGAATTAGAGGTAGAAAGAAGAAGAAGAAGAAGAAGAAGACGATGTCCAAATGAGAAATAAGAGGAGGAAGATAAAAGAAGAACAAAGATAGGAAGAATACGACGACACGACGACAACGCGTGCTCGTTCGGTTCGTTCATTCGCTTATTCTCACACACACAGACACATATATATAGACACAGACACGGATACGAAGGCGCCGTTGGCAGTGGGTCAGGAAATCAGGGCGCCTGGAATAAGTGCTGAACGAAGCGAGTTGTTGGAGAAGGGAAAAGAAAGAAAAAGAATAAGAATATAAGAAAAAGATAAAGAGAGAGAGAGAGAGAGAGAGATGTAAAGACTCGTTGAAGAGATGATCGGTACCGTTATTCTCGTCTACCTTTTACTTCTTCTTCTTCTTCTTCTACTACTTCTACTTCTTCGTCGACGTTCCGCAATTCCTCTTCTCTCTTTTACCTTCCATTTGCCAGAAGTCTGCTTGAAAACACAAGCTGCGCTTCTCTTACTTACAAAAAAAAAAAGAAAAATAAAAAAAATAGGGTTCCATCGTAACACCGATATAAAGTGATCGGTGATCGGTTGAAGAATTTCAACATTAGTTTTATTATTTTATTGAAGTTATACTTCTTTTAGCGTGTTGGGGAAAATCTAATGAGGAGTGATTTTGTTCCGAGCGACACGAAAAAACGACACCATGAAGTTTGTCGGTTTTTACGACGCGCGGCAAAGCGATTTCAAGTATACGGCATGAAGTTGTCTTCTCTTCTTCTTCCCCCCCTTTTTCTCAAGCGGGTCACCAATCCAAATACTAATCATACTCAGCGCCACTTTACTTAAATGATCGAAGCGGGAACCAATGCTATCGCAGCGCCATGGCGGTTGACGCATAAAATAATTCGATTTATCTCTCTTATATTTAGTGTGGACTGATATCTATATCATGATATTTTATTATTCTTTCTGATATATATAATATATCGATAATAAATTTAAATTAATAATAATAATAATAAATTTTTTGTTGTTAAGTCATTTTTGAGCTTATTGAGGTTATGTTCGTTTTGGTACGGCAAAGAAGTATAACTTCTTACGCGCGTACATAAGAAAACAGACCAGTTTTTTATTCTACTTTTGAACTTTGAATTCTCGATCCATCGTTGTCTATGATATTATTCGATCGAAATTTTCAAATGGAAAAAAACAAAATATGATTCTCGCTAAAGAGAATGAGATGATAGTTGTTTGAGAAAAGGAAAGGAAAGGAAAGGAAGATAGGCGACGAACAGATTTATAGCTTTTATGTATCGGCATCTCTGATACCGGACGGTATTATAGGCGGTATACTCATTAAATCCCCTCCCCTCTCACCCCTCCGCCGTCCCCTCGACTATAGGTAAGAACGCAAGTTCAAAGAGTCCGGGATAATTGCTCAGCGCGGTCAGATAAGGTGGTAGAATACGATGAACACAGAAGAAAAAAAATATAAAAAAGAACAGAAAAAATATATAGTACATACATATACATATATATATAGGGTGTGGAAAGAGTTAACGTGTTTCAGAATCTTTTACAAAGTATCTTCTTTATCCCCACCCACTTACCCCACCCCACCCCCCACAGTTATGTTCGTTGCAAAAAAAAAAAAGAAGAAATGCACGTTTACAGATCGTAGTTCTATCTAATTGGTAGGTGGTTTCTTCCGATGTTTTGTTTCGAACGGGGAAGGGAAGGGGGGAAGGAAAGAAAGGGTTTAGATAATTGTACTTACTTCGATCGTGAAAAAAAAAGGAAAGAAAAAATGAAAGAATGTGATAGTAGATGGGACTCTGTAGGAATAGAAAAGGAAAAGTTTAACTCGTCCTCGAACTGAATTCTAAGATAAAGAGAGAGAGAGAGAGAGACACAAAATGAGAGAATGAGAGAATGAGAAGAGTAAAAGCTGATCGTATCTCAGCAACTATCATGGACGAGTAAACTCAGCAGCAGCAGCAGCAGCAGCAACGTGTGGTGTATGGGCCAATGGAAAGTTACGGTCTAAGTTCTTCTTCTCTTCTCTTCTCTCTCTCTTCGAGTTAGATCATTTATCTCTTCGGCTTACCAATAATAGATATTATTATCGTTTATCGTGGTAGCGTAGCAAAAGGGCTGGACCTTAAGCCGGCCCTTTACCATTAGACCAAACAGCCTTTATACTTTCTTATCGCAATGCCACCAGGACTCCCTTTCCCATCTATACCTACTTACTCTACTACCCCTCCCCCTCCCCCTTACCCTTCCTCTTCCCCTTCTCATCCCCCAACTCGTTTCTTGTCGATGTATAACGCTTCGAAAAAAGTTAAATCGAAAAAAAACGAGGGGAAAGTTAAAGAAAAAAAATGTCTACACTTACCGGCCTAAAAACCCCCACTTCAACCTACTCCATCATCTTTGTTTGAATCTTTTAAATTTGTTCAACTAATACTGTATCGAAGTTATCTTATACTTATATCGTTAAATTTTATTTTTTTCAATTATTATTTGCATTGAATTTTGAATTAATTTACAATGAGAGAGAAATAGAATTTCTGTGGAATTTCCAAATAAATCGTGTTGTTTTTTTATTTTCAAGATAAGAAAGTGGATAAGGAAAGGAACTTATGGTACTTAATTATTTATATATTTGCACCGTTATATTATTCTTTTAGTATTTTTAGGATTTTATCTAATTGTTAGATAAATATATATATATATATATATGTAAAAGCATGGTATAATTTTTATACTTTTCCTATAGATAAAATCGTTATGGACGAGGTGATTTTTTAATAATAAATTTATTGCACTTTTATTAATCGATATGTAACGATTTATCGTGTTCAATGTAATCGATAGTTCTCATAGATTCAATATTTCTCTCTCTCTCTCTCTCTCTCTCTCTCTCTCTCTCTCGTTGGATGTTGTCAATAATAGAGTTACGAACCGAACACGGCATATTGTTGAAGCAAGGCATATTGCCAACGTGATCTCAAGTGTATATATGCTGCGTCAGAGGTATTGCATATAATGCAGTTTCACGGTGCTTAGAATCCGATCGTCATCTCCTACCTTCAATTTCGTATGAAACTATACGATCGATGTCTAGTACTAGAATTGTGTCCAGAGAAAAAGAAGAAGAAGAAGAAGAATAATGTTCTATTTTTCCTATTCGAGTTTCAACGAGAAAATAATAATAATCCAATTAACTTGAATGATTTTTTTTCTTAATTACTTTACCTTTTGTCGTATCACGGTAGAATGAATAACGCATTGTACGTTTATTGTGTTATAAACTGCATGATGGATTGTTTCTTGTAAAATTTACTTTGGAAATGTTAATAGAAAAAACAATATGCACGAACTTATTGGTTCATTTTAATGCACCATGACCGGTCAAATGAACTGTGTCCTGTAATTTGTAAAAAATTCATACATCATTCATTTCTAAATAAAATATTATATATTGTTTATTATTCAATTGGCTAAAATCTCATATTCTATATAAAAATATATATATATATATATATATTTTATTATTAAAATATAAAAAAATATAAATATAAAGATAAAAATATAAATATAAAATAATAAAATAAATAATTATAAATATAAATATAAAATAAATAAAATAAATATAAATATAAAAATTATATTTATTATTAAAATATATATATATATATGTGGGATGCGAGCACCTCCAAGCCAAACACTTAAGTAGGCGTTCGTGAGGAGATTGGACGGTGGGCCCTGGATAGCTCAATTGGTTAAAGAGCATAAGCAGTCGCCCGGAAAGCGGAAGATCCGGGTTCGAGTCCAGTCAGTCCAACGGCCCAATTTTTTCACGAATCTTACATATATATTTTAATAAGTATATATTAGAAAATCTCATTACGTTTAATATTAATCAATATTATCTTATTCCAATAATAATAATAATAATAATAAAATATATATAAAAGTTTAGAACAAACGTAGGGTAAACTAAGGGGAAACATTATTCAGGAAATGATTTATATATAATGATAAGAGAAAATAATATGACCGCATCTGGCCCGTACGAGTCATCATGATCCAAAAGTACACAACGATACGTATAGTCATATTTTCTCTCTGTATGAACAATTTGTACAAGACGACAAAGTCCAAGAGAGAAAGAGAGATAGAGTGAGATGGCTACTAGTTGATTAGATTCGGATAGTAGTAGACGGTAGTAGACGTTTTCTAACGGTACATTACGAGCAAAGTCGATTCCTTTCTTCTTAAGCCTTTCTCATCTCAAATAAGAGAATTTATGATTAATAATAAACCTTTTACAGTGACTCGCTAAAATATTTCAACACACTTTTGTCACGAAATAATTGATTAATTTATAATAAAATATTAGCCAAAGGGGTAGTTATTATTAAATATTAAAAAAAATTCAAAGTTATTTATTCAAATATTTTTCAGAGGTTTCAACATTCCATTAAATTTATAAGAAATAAAATCATCACGTAACTATTGTATATATAATATTTTAATTTGTTTGAAAGTTTATCTATACGATCTAAAGAGTCATACCTTTTCCTCGATATGTGTCTAATATAATATACTTTATTATACTAAAAATAAAGTATATATTTTAAATATTTTCGTCAAAGAAAAAAAAGAAAAGGAAACAAAAATAATTAAATTATTTGAACCGATGATAAAACATTAAAATTATTAACAAAAAAAAAAGAAACAATGCGTTATTTTATAAAAGAACAAAAGGGAAGAAAAATAAAAATATAAAAAAAAAAGAGAGATAGAAAGAGAAAAAGTGGCAGGATAAAGACAGAACATTAGCGTACTCAAAGTCAAAGCAACCAACGAGAACCAACGAGAGAATTAATTTAGCAAACTCTGAATACTCCTTCTATCTCTATCTCTCTCTCTTTCTCTCTTATTAAACGGATATTCGTATACAGGATGTTTGTGTCGACCCTTTCTATTCTCGAAGGGTCACACACAGAACACTCGAAGCTAGCTTAGCTAGGGTAGGTCTCTCCATAGTGGCAGTAAATTGAACCGATTTCGTGAATATGCCTTTGGACACGGACGCTCTACCAATCGTAGTAACAGCGTAACAGAGAACAAAGCTCAATTTAGTTCGCGAAAGCTCGCAGCGGTGAGCTTCCGGATTCTACATAGGATATATACACACACATATACATACATATATACATACATATATACATACGTGTATACACGTGGGTGCGTGGGTGCGTGAATGTATGCATGCATGCATCCATGCATGCTCGGTGACTTCTCTAACGATTCTACTTCTATTCCTATATCTTTCTTCCTTTATCTATATCCTCCACTTCCTCCACCTACCCCCCCCCACACCCCCCCTTTACTTCGAAGATATACTTGATAGAGAAATAAAATGAACGAGAAGGGAAAACTAATGTTGAATGCTTTGATCGTCAACGCGTGATATAAAATTAAGTTCAAAGTGAAGTGGGTAGAAAAGAAAGTCTACTATTTTTTATCTTTTATTTTTGTCAAAGGAATTAATAGGATGTTTGTATATTTATATGTATATGTGTAGTGTGTGTTGTGTATATGTATTATTTATTTATATATTTTTCTTGTTCTTTTTTTTCGAATGATTTAAAATTTTTTCAATTCTCCTATTTTACTTTTAATTCTTTATAATTTTATTTATTCAAACTATTTAATAATTCGCGCGACGTTAAACAATTTTTTTTTTCGAATTTACCTTTCTATATAAAAGATATTATATTCGTTTTTATTAAATAACGTTATTTAAATTGGAAACGGGGTTAAGTCAGCTCGTAAATCCATGATTTTGTATTTCTTTGAAAAGAAACAAAGAAAAAATTAAACGCTAATTATTATTACCGGGTTGAAACGTAAAATACAAAAATGTTCTTTTATCGTAGTATACCGAGGATTATTAAATAAAGTTAATTAATAAAATTGAAAGGGAAAAAAGAAAAACAAAAAACGTATGATCATAGAGAAATAATATTAACCATTGACATATACGCGATATCATTTTACACACATACACACACGTGTGTTACACGAATCGTATTATTTTTCATTCGATCATCGCGTCGTTACGAAACGAATAAGAGAATATAATATATGATATAAAACGTAATACAACAAAAAAAAAAGAAAATGTGATAAAATAAATTTCAACATCGATACGAATAAAACATCATCGTCACATGTAAGTAAACCAACTAAAGTTACATATTGAAGATTCCAGTAAAACGATATACGCTACTTCAATTACGAGTCAAATTCATCGTACGGCAAGTTTTCTTTTGGTTTTACCATACGTCTATCTATAATATAAACATCGATAGTGCAAATAGAAAAATTTCAACTCGAGTGTGTTTTTTTTACCTTTTCCCCCCCCACCTCGCCCCGCCCCTTTTACACTCGTAGACATAAAATACACACCCCCCACCCCTCGTTTCTTTCTCTTACTTTGCATGTACACGTTGTCATGTAACTTTTTTAACAAAAAAGTAGTCAAAAAAAGGAAAAAAAAAATAGAAACAGAAAGAGAGAGAAAGAGAGAGAACACGTTTAGCGCAATACGGCGGTCCTGTGACGCTGTTGGAAATGGAAATGGAAATGGAAGTGTGTCAGGAGGTCAATGGACCTCTTTCCTTTTCCAGATTTTCCTTCTCCCTTCCTCCCTCTCTCTCTCTCTCTCTCTCTTTCTATTTTTCTTTAGTAATTTTCTGTCTCGTTCTTTTGCACGGGGCCGTGTTTCTCGTCGTCCCTCTTTCGTTTCGTTCTCATCGTTTTCACCGATGCATTAGCCCCCGACACGAATCTTTCGCTTTTCATCGGACCCTTAACTTTGACTCTTTCCTTTTTCATCCCCCCTCCCTCTCTCTCTCTCTCTCTCTCTCCCTTTCCACGGTTCATGGAATTCCCTCCGGACGTCGAACTCGTGGAGAGAATCTTAGCTCAAAGTGATCTAAGAGCCTCCGCCTTTTCTTCCCCGAGTATTCTATTTTCTCGTCGTTTGAAGCATTAACCACTCTCCACGAAAGATTTTTCTCAAGGTTCATCGACAATTTCTCTCTCAATCTTCCGTTATTTTTCTTTTACTTTTTATTTTACTTTACTTTACTTTACTTTCCTACCTTTTCATGGTTATAAAAATAATATATACCTACTTATCTTCGAATCATTCGGATTTATATCGATTTGAAGTTAACGGAATTGCTATTTTAAATCAACGAACGAAACATATTATTCTTTTAAATCGTTATATTTATCGATGGGTTATATTTAAGGGGTTATACGCAGTTGCGAGGCTCGAAAAAGACGTATTTTCGTGAATTTTGTCTAGAAACAGTTTTTATTTCTCAAACAAAAGTGATGGCAATTCAAATAGAGCCAACTTTTGAGAATACAATAGCGCGTCGATTATGTAAAAATATCTGCACCGCTCCTGTAGATGATTTCCTGAACGTCCTCTAAAAAAAGACGTTTGGCGGTGATCTCCATTTTGGCGGTTTGGATTATTGAAATTAAAAAATATGGTGAATTCTTTAAAGGATAGATTAATGCAGGTATTAAAACCAAGGAATAATAAAAATTTTGATTTTTGACAAATTGGCGTCTATTTGAAAAAAGTTGTTGTTTTTGACTAAAATTTTCGCTCTAAATTGTTACAAAAAAATAGTAATAAATTTTTTAAAAATTATTCCTTATACTTAATACCTGAGGAATATATCTAAGAAGATTGTGTAAAAATTCGAAACCGATCGGTTAAGCAGTTTTTGAAAAATCGAGATCACCGACTTTGAAAATACCGTTTTGAGAAAAACGCGTTTAAAGTTTCAAAGAGACGTTTACGCATAGTTAAAAATGTTTGTTTGCAGCTTACATGAATTGAAGAATATTTGTCGGATCGATTTGAAATTTTCAGAGAATATACTTAAATATTTAATGTTATTATCAATGGAATGAAAAGTCGTATAAATTCTCGTTACGATAATTATTGTTAAAGTAAAATATTAAATCATTAATAGAAAAAAGAAAGAAAGAAAGAAGGTAAATCATTCGTCATTCTATTCATAAGTTTTTTGACAATCAAATTTATATATTTCAGATTATTCTAAAGATATTCACTTTATTTTTCCTTACAAATTATTTCTCATGCATATTTATATAAAAATTTCACAAAACTTTTATACAATGTGGTCTATTATATATTAGTTAATAATAAAGTGATATCAATGGTTAAAAGTTAATTGTAAAATCGCGTGTTTAAGTTGAATCAAGATTAAGATATAGAAAAGGTGTTACGTTTAATTAGAAATTCACGAGTTTAACGTTGCACGAATGATTAATGGTGACACTCAAACGTGATTATTTATCTCGACGTATTGAAAGAGAGTATATATATATATAAGAGTATAATAATCACCACCATAAAAGTATAAAAATAAAAAATACATTACTCGGACTGTAATATCAACCGGTATATAAAAGATAAAATTATTGAAATAACGTTTGTAGGAATAAAACAACACCTTTGACATTAAATCGGTGAAAGTTAGATGCTTGCCGCCGTTTATAGTCGTCGATTTCGTGTCTAACCGAAGTTGTGTCTAACGTTTGAAAAGTTTCACGTAGCAATGGTGAAAGTAGGAGGATGACTCATTCTCTTCTTCTACACGATCTCGATTCTTCGAATGGACAGAAGACAACTTGCTTTCTTACATGGTGGTTTGTGATGGTGGTGATGGTGGTGGTGGTGTTATGCACCGATAAACCGTAACGCCACTCGTCCCCTTTCTTCTTCTTCTTCTTCTTATCTCATACGAGACTCTAGGAAACTTGTTCGAGATAAACTCAAAACGTTAGTCTCTAGTTTGAATGACTTGAATGATTTGAAAAGTATTCACTATAATACAACATGAGATACAGATACAGAAACTAGATTCACAAACGTTTTCTTTAGAATATTATTATATATGGGTTTTTTTTTCTTCGATTGAAATGCACGAGAAATGATACTTTAAAAGTGTCCACGTGTTTTTCTATATTATTATTATTGTTATTTTATATTTAATTTGAAAATTTTATCTTAATACGATAATGTGCAGTTCTAAATTTTTCTAATATAAAATAATATTAATGCAATATACCATAAATTAGGAAAAGAACAAAATAAAACATCTCTGTTCGTTTTTTTATTTCTTTTTACGATAAAAACATTATTTTTCGTAAAATTTTCTTAAAAATCGTTTCGTATCAAGATCCAAATTTTTCTATGCATGCAAAGAAAATAGAAGAGAAACAAAAATGATAAGATAACTATAAGAAAAATAAAAGTATAAAATTGACTTAAATAAAACTCGAAAATCTCAACTCCCCTCTTCCCCCTCCTCTCCCTTTTTAGCTACTCACAGAGCTCTAATCTCTGAAATCTCGTTTGGAATCGTTCGTTCTTGTTCATTTTTTTTTTTCTTTTTTTTTTTTTCAATCCGCGTTTAGTATCCGTGTTTTCGCGGATTTTGACACGCACTTTTTCGTTCGACGACGGACTATAATAAATCCGTAGAGCAGGAGAGAGAGGGTACGATGCTGATGGGCAATAGTGGTAGCCGTTGTGTAAATCTCGTTGTTTATGATCGAATGAATGCTTTATAGACCAGAAATTCGGACGGATTGTTATGACCATCGAAGCGTTTACCCTCTGCCCTCGTGCTCACGCCACTTTTGTTTGCTTTAAAACACTCCACACACATATATACATATATATATGTGTGTTTGTGTATATGAAAACGTTTAGCGTGTTTAGCGTATCCTCACACACAACAGAAGCAAGTTTACGTAATCGTTAAAAATGTTAGTAGTGCATACAATATAAACGTGTTCGTTTTCCATAATGTTGAACGCTTCTGCTATTGGGTGGCATATACTATGCTGCCACTCATCGAATCTACGATAATATATGTGTGTGTGTGTGTGTGTGTGTGTGTGTATGTTTGTTTTCACCTCTTCTATTCCCCCAATACTCGTTGTTACCATAGTAACACGCGAATAGTATAACACCTATCGTAAACACGCGTTTCCTACCGAATTCACGAGGATTCTCTCTCTCTCTCTATTAATTTTTTATCAATCATTTTCAGTAGAATGCATTTTCTACTCTTTCGATTCTAAAATGTATGTATATATATTTAGGAGAGAAAATCTAACGAGTTAGAAAAGATTATTATTACACGCTCGATGTTTTCTCAATGCAAAATTCGAACCCGTTGGTTTTACAATTTTTATATTACGAGTACTATACTCGTACTAAGTTACGAATCTTTTCACATGGTAGTCTTCTACGAAATATTCAACGAAACTATTACTACTACTACTACTACTATGTGTGTTATATATCATCTCATTTCGTAAGGTTTTACATTTGCGATTCGGAGACCCCCGGGTGCATTTCCTATTTTCTTTTTTCTTTTTTTTGTGTTTACAATATATTCACGCTTCATCTACTTTCTCTTTTACTGGAACTCGTAAATATGAGAAAAATTTTTTTACATATCAGATACATGTATTCATCAAAAAGTAAAATATATATATATATTTTTTTTTGTTTTTTTTTTAAGAAAAATATTCAATCCTTGATAAATCATTTTACTCATAAGTTTTAAAAACAACAACAAAATTTATCTTCGAAAGTATTGATTTTTCTCTTACGAATATCCTATATATTTATATAATAATTCTTAACTTTTAAACAATAGTGTATATATATATTTTTTTATACGTAATATTAATACGTATTGTTTTACACAAAATATATAATACTTTCTAATAAAAGCCAAAATTCGTTTAACCAAAATGATGGTTGCATCTACCTGTATACACACATACACATAAATATATATACACACGTATGTGTATGCACGAGTCTTTTTTTTTCTATGCATATTCCGCAGATTCGCTGATCGATCCAACGCATATACATACACATACACATATACATATATATTTATGTATAAATCTTTTTTGAGCTCACGAATAACTGTACCTTCTGACCCAACCACCCACGCGATTCTATGGAGAATTATATTGGGTGTCGAGAGAAGGACGTCCACCACCATACCACACAACACCATCGAGAAGATACTTTTGTCGTTGTCAGTCCCAATGCCAATTCTTTTTTTCGATCGAATCGAATATGGTTGCAACCTTCCTCTACCCATTCTCCACTCTTTCACTCATTTTTGTTGACATACGTCATTCATCGTAAAACACCATCACGAGTTATTAATAATTTTTCATAAATAAATTCACGTGAATCTTATTAAATTTATCATCAATCACATTATTATTTATTTATTTAATAATTGATTTATATAATACATTGTTGGTTATTTAATAATAATTAATAATAAATATAATAATTTATTGTTCTTCTTCTTCTTCTTTTGTTTTTTTTTCGACTGTTTTTATGAATTCATTTGATAATAATCAATTTCAATGAACGGTTTAATATATGCGAATGAGAGAGAAAGTTAGATAACAAAGAGAATAAAGTTTGTTAAAGGTAAGCATAAAGACTTTTATGTTACCTAATAAGTCTACTTAATTAGTAAAGAGGAAAGACATGCAAGTGATGCGCAACCCATGTAAAAGGAACATCAACTTCAGTTGCTTAGTATATTTTCTCTCATCATCTTTCACGTAGGTACACATTCCCTTCTAGCGTACCTTCAAGGTACCCACACATCTTAACGATACTTAGCATCCGTCTGCAAGTAAACGAGTAAACTTATATATACACGTACACAAAACTCTACTTTTCTACCCTAGACAAACTCCCCTTCTATTACTTGCCAAAGAGAAGTTTAGAAGTTCTTCGAATAATTATTAAACTACATGTTTCATTAATACATCAAATTATTTATATATATACAGGGTGTCCCATATAACTCTAGTCAAGATTTTTCAAGTACTTGCGATAACCTGACAAAAAAATACCTTTAAACAAAAGTTGATCTGTTTTTTTTTTTTTTTGATTGACTATACATTGCAATAAGAAAAAGTTCGAGACAAGTTGTCTTTTTAAATGTTCTTTAAGTCTACCTTTATTTTTTTTTAAATAGCACTTAGTATTTTGGACTTAACACTATTATAGTTCATATAAATACAGTAATTGCAATTTCTTTGAAAAGTTTGGGTAAATATTTTTTATAGTTATAGCGAGCGGATTTTAATGATTTTTATATTAAATTAAAGTACACTCTTTTTTCTACACGTAGAATACTTTTTCGAGTTATAAATCGATCTGTAAAGGTTCATAAAATATCAGAGAATGCAATGCTGTAAATTGTGCATCTTTGCAATTTCTTTAAAAAGTTCGGCTAAATATTTTTTATACTAAAAGTGAATAAATTTTAATGATTTTTATATTAAATTAAAGTACACTCTTTTTTCTACACGTAGAATACTTTGTCGAGTTATAAATCAATCTGCAAAGGTTCATAAAATGTCAGAGAATGCAATGCTGTAAATTGTGCATCTTTGCAATTTCTTTGAAAAGTTTGGGTAAATATTTTTTATACTAAAAGTGAATAGATTTTAATGATTTTTATATTAAATTAAAGTACACTCTTTTTCCTACACGTAGAATTTTCGAGTTATAAATCGATCTGCAAAGGTTCATAAAATGTCAGAGAATGCAATGCTGTAAATTGTGCATCTTTGCAATTTCTTTGAAAAGTTCGGGTAAATATTTTTTATAATTATAGCAAATGGATTTTAATGATTTTTATATTAAATTAAAGTACACTCTTTTTTCTACACGTAGAATACTTTGTCGAGTTATAAATCGATCTGCAAAGGTTCATAAAATGTCAGAGAATGCAATGCTGTAAATTGTGCATCTTTGCAATTTCTTTGAAAAGTTCGGCTAAATATTTTTTATACTAAAAGTGAATAGATTTTAATGATTTTTATATTAAATTAAAGAACACTCTTTTTCCTACGTGTAGAATACTTTGTCGAGTTATAAATCGATCGGCAAAGGTTCATAAAATGTCAGAGAAAACAATGCTGTAAATTGTGCATCTTTGCAATTTCTTTGAAAAGTTCGGCTAAATATTTTTCATATTTATAGCAAACGAATTTTAATGATTTTTATATTAAATTAAAGTACACTCTTTTTCCTACGTGTAGAATACATTTCCGAGTTATAAATCGATCTGCAAAGGTTCATAAAATGTCAGAGAATGCAATGCTGTAAATTGTGCATCTTTGCAATTTCTTTAAAAAGTTCGGCTAAATATTTTTTATACTAAAAGTGAATAAATTTTAATGATTTTTATATTAAATTAAAGTACACTCTTTTTTCTACACGTAGAATACTTTGTCGAGTTATAAATCAATCTGCAAAGGTTCATAAAATGTCAGAGAATGCAATGCTGTAAATTGTGCATCTTTGCAATTTCTTTGAAAAGTTTCGGTAAATATTTTTTATACTAAAAGTGAATAGATTTTAATGATTTTTATATTAAATTAAAGTACACTCTTTTTCCTACACGTAGAATACTTTGTCGAGTTATAAATCAATCTGCAAAGGTTCATAAAATGTCAGAGAATGCAATGCTGTAAATTGTGCATCTTTGCAATTTCTTTGAAACATTCGGGTAAATATTTTTATAATTATAGCAAATGGATTTTAATGATTTTATATTGAATTAAAGTACACTCTTTTTTCTACACGTAGAATACTTTGTCGAGTTATAAATCGATCTGTAAATGTTCATAAAATGTCAAGGAATGCAATGCTGTAAATTGTGCATCTTTGCAATTTCTTTAAAAAGTTCGGCTAAATATTTTTTATACTAAAAGTGAATAAATTTTAATGATTTTTATATTAAATTAAAGTACACTCTTTTTCCTACATGTAGAATACTTTGTCGAGTTATAAATCGATCTGCAAAGGTTCATAAAATGTCAGAGAATGCAATGCTGTAAATTGTGCATCTTTGCAATTTCTTTGAAAAGTTCGGCTAAATATTTTTCATACTTATAGCAAACGAATTTTAATGATTTTTATATTAAATTAAAGTACACTCTTTTTCCTACGTGTAGAATACATTTCCGAGTTATAAATCGATCTGCAAAGGTTCATAAAATGTCAGAGAATGCAATGCTGTAAATTGTGCATCTTTGCAATTTCTTTGAAAAGTTCGGCTAAATATTTTCATATTTATAGCAAACGAATTTTAATGATTTTTATATTAGATTAAAGTACACTCTTTTTCTACACGTAGAATACTTTGTCGAGTTATAAATCGATCTGTAAATGTTCATAAAATATCAAAGAATGCAATGCTGTAAATTGTGCATCTTTGCAATTTCTTTGAAAAGTTCGGCTAAATATTTTTCATACTTATAGCAAACGAATTTTAATGATTTTTATATTAAATTAAAGTACAATCTTTTTCCTACGCGTAGAACATATAAAAATATATAAAACGAATGAAAAATCAACAAAAAAAAATATTATACATAATATCATTTTATTTTACCTCTTTAAATATTATCTCGGAAAAATCCATAGACACCAACGAGGTGAAAAGATAGAATGTCGAGGAGTATGGGGTTTGGGGAGTTGGGTGTCAGCTCAGCTTTTGGATTCACTGACACGTTAGAATAAAAAACTTTGAGAAACGTTTCTGTAATACATGTAACATCCCTCCCTCCGTCCCTCATCTCTATGCAATTCTCTGATCCGTCCTACGTAGTATGTAAATACGTGGGGCAAATGTATTACGTGTGTGTTAGTGTTGAAACTCTTGATGCTATTTCAATGTATAACCTGTTTATACTATATACGTGATATATATTTATATGTGAGTGTGTGTTGTATATATGCTTGTGCAAACTGGAATCATATAGGATAGTTCTTCAAAAGTTATACGAGTAGCCCGGATATTACATCCCATGCAAGCTCACCATTTTATTTCATTCTTTCACTTCACTCTCTCTCTCTCTCTTTTTGATGCCAGATAAAGTGAGAGAGAAAGAGAGAGAGTCTTTCTTGTCACGGGGAACGACTTTTGTTTCTGACGTCTGGCTTGGCTCGACTTCAGGAGGATTGGAGAAAAGTCTAAGGGTAAAGGGTAAGGGTAAGGGTAAGGGTAAGGATGAAGGGGATAGAAGGGGCTCTCTCTCTCTTTCTCTCTCTCTCTCTCGTCTAGATATTCTATTCCACTTGGCGCTACTCCACCAGACTTTTCTCAGCCCTTTTTTTTCGGATTTTCCTGGCTCCTCTTTACTTTGACGATTCATGCTGGTAAAGTACTGGGATGAAACGAAGTAGAAGAAGAAGAAGAAGAAGGAGGAAAAAAAAAGGGCATGTAAAGTCTCTTTCTCTCTCACTTATTTTTTTTTTTTTTTTTTTTTAGATCGATATGATTGAAACTTTCTTCCTAGACCATTATCCAACACCCATTATTTCTTAAAACGTCAAGATCCTTTACGAAGATTTTCGTTTGTTTTCTTTTAAGTACTGACGATTTTCTTCCCCTCTCTTGTTTGATTTTATTTCTATCAGGTCGATATATTTTTTTTTGTTTCCCTGCCATTACCTGCAAATATTCTCGCGAATATCTTTCCTTTCTTTTCAATCTACCTACCCCCACACTCCACCCCACCCCACCTCTACAACCCTTTAACTTTCTTTCTTTCGTATTATCGTGCATATTTTATATCGTGTTTTGCATCAGAGAAAATGCGTTTTAATAAAAATAAATTTTGTAACGCGATGAAACGTATGAATCACATCCCATCCCATCCCATCCCATTTTCCATCTCGCGCGCAGTATTTATCTGTCAATCTATCTATATCTATCTATTTATTAATCTATCAGAGACGAGATAGATCGTAGAAATAAAATTCTCGTTTGGTAATAATTTATAATATTATTCCTGTAAAAATATCTCTCGTCTTTCGCGATATTATTATTATTATTAACGTCAAAAACCTATAATAATAATAATTCTTATCGTGTTTCTATTCCAAAATTGTCAATATTATTTTTTACAAAACGTTTAACAATAAATTCTCGTATAATAAACCAAACGAATATTACGAAAGGAAAAAAAATAAAAAACTGGTGTGTGTACTTATGTACGCACGTAAGAAGTTATTTTTCTTTGCCGTACCAAAACGAACATAACCTCAATAACCTCAATAACCTCAAAAATAACTTCAAAAAAAACTTAAAAGAAAAAATAATTATTATTATATATATATAAGAAAGAATAAAAAAACTGGTGCTTGTACTTATGTACGCACGTAAGAAGTTATACTTCTTTGCCGTACCAAAACGAACATAACCTCAATAACCTCAAAAATAACTTAACAACAAAAAATTTATTATTATTATTATTAATTTTTAAATTTATTATCGATATATTATATATTAGAAAGAATAATAAAATATCATAATATAGATATCAGTCCACACTAATTATAAGAGAGATATATCGAATTACTTTATACGTCAACGGCCATGGCGCTGTGATAGCATTGTTTCCCGCTCGATCATTTGAGTCAAGCAGCGCTGAGTACAATTAGTACTTGGATGGGTGACCCGCTTGAGAAAAAAGAAGAAGAAGAGAAGACAACTTCATGCCGTAAACTTGAAATCGCTTTGCCACGCGTCATAAATACCGACAAACTTCATGGTGTCGTTTTTACAGACGCTTGGAACAAAATCACTTCCATTACATTTTCCCAAACGCGCCAAAAGAAGTATAACTTCAAAAAAAAAAAAAAAATGAGTAAAAAGAAAAGTGAAGGAGGAGCGAAGAAGTGGGGGAAATAAATGAACGAGATATTCCAAATCCAGTTTTCTTCTGCATAGAAATTGCATACGAATTTTTCTCGAAATTGTTATATGCCTTATCTTCTCTCTCTCTCTCTCTCTTTCTATTTTCAAACCGAGATTACAAACGTGACCACAGAACATTCAAAGTGACCGGTACGTATCACCACTCTTAAACGTTCTCTCTGAATTCTCTTCCCCCTTTCTCCCCAAACAACCCCTGAACTTGCTCACCCTTTCTAACTCTCTCTCTCTCTTTCTTTCTCTCTTTCGTTCGTTCGTTCGTTCGTTCGTTCGGTTGCTCTTTCGTTGCATCCATTATTCATACTCACGGGTATTCAAATAAAGTAAATAGAATTTATGCCTGTCCCTGTGGCACTTTAAGACCTGGCCCAGGCGTGTGTCTGATTGTGAAAATGCAGGTGCGTTGGGACAGAACTGGATGGATGGATGGTTGGTTAGATGGATGGATGAATGAATGAATGAATGCATGGATAGATAGATAGATGGGTGGGATGATAGAAACCCGAGTTTCGATCGATTTCTTTATATACCACATTATACACCCCAAACCCTGCGGCAATGCTAACAATGCCTGGCGTTAGGCAATGTACACAATATCTGACCCGCCAACTTTTCTCTGACATTTTATGAACCTTTGCAGATTGATTTATAACTCGGAAAGATATTCTACATATAGGAAAATGAGTGTACTTTAATTTAATATAAAAAAACATTAAAAAAAAATATTTTCTATCCAACTTTTTTTTATTGCTAAGTATATCAATGTATGTCAATCAAAACAAAACAGATCAATTTTTGTTTGAAGGTATTTTTGTCAGATTATCGCAAGTACTTGAAAAATCGTGACTAGTGTTATGTGGTACACCCTGTATATATTTATATACATACACATGTAGAAAAAAAAAATGTGAAATGAGTCCGTAAATCTAACGTTAACTTTAGAAATACTTTCCCGTCTATTTCCACTACTTCTTCTTCTATTTCTTCTTTTTTTGTTATTTTCCTTTCTTATCAAACGTTAAAAGGGACGGTAGGGGGATGGTGCGAGGGGAGGGTGGCGAGGGGAGGAATTTCTTCAGGAAGAAATACGGCCACGCGCGCCCGTACGTACCGGACTCTCGCGTTATCCGTTAGTTTCCGTAATTTACGATACGGTAAAGTCGTATAATGCGATGACATTTAGAAATATCGCGTGTCCGGGCTAACGCGTCCTGCCTTTTGCCTTGCCTTGGCTTGGCTTGGCTTGGCTTACCTTGCCTTACCTGCCTTACCTGCCACCACCTACACGTACTCGTTATAATCGTGGGAGTATTCTCTCTCTTGATGTTGTAAATAATGTTTGTTTTTCATAAGGCGTATTAGGAAGAACCAGGGACAGAGGAGAGGAGGGAGAGTGGGAGGGTGAGCAGGGGAACCCCCCCCTCCCCCATAAGCAAACGCAATAAGATGTTCCATATCCTACCTGTACTGTCTATAAATTATTATACACGGAATAATTTATATCTAACTCTTCTATATATTTATATTTTTTCATTAACCTTTTATTTCTTTTCTTTTCTTTTCTTTTTATTTTTTGTTGTTTTTTTATTTTATTATTTTTCGCATCGAACGAACGAACGAACGAACGGAGCCACCTTCAAAGAATTTTCCGTTCTTATTCGTCTATGAATTATTTGAATTATTTACGTAGACGAATAATGGTACGCGATCAAAAGTTAATTGATAATTGGTGTGTAATTATTTATGTAGGCAGTGAAATAATGAATAACGGTAATTAACATCTAATTATGATTCCTTTTGTGAAATCTTCTTCTTTCCTTTTTTTTCTTTTTTTTTTTTCACGATTATTCATTCCCTTTGACAGTATTTCTTATCTGAGACAATGCATCTTTTAAATAAAAGAAGAAGAAGAAGATGAGGAGGAGGAGGATGAAGAAAAAGACACACACACACACGTACACACGCGCAAAATATAAAATTACGTGTTGATAGAAGCACAAATTTACGAATAGGAACAAAATTAATTTAACAAAGTAGGAGTACTAAAAAAAGAAGATGAAAAATGAAAGCGAATGAAAATGTGGTAGAAGAAGAAGGGGACAGAAAAATAGATAATAAAATAGACAAATAGGAGATAGAGATAAAGAATAGGTGTAAATCGTTGGTAGTCGATGCAACGTGCGTTTAACGGAATTAATTTGTACCGGGTGCAATTGTGCAATTGTGCAGCATGTGCGCACGCAAAAAAAGAATTCTTCGTTGAGATTATTAACGCCGCCGCGGTAACATTTAAAACGAACACCACCACCACCACCCCCTTCCCCCTTCCCCCTTTGGTATATTGCCATTTGTAAACGTTTCCATTATTCATATACACGGAATGTATTTGAATAGAATAAATGGAATTAATGTTTCACTCTCTCTCTCTCTCTCTAATCCCCCCTGTCCCCTTCTACCCCTTTCCCTTTTTCCCCCTCTGTTGTATCTTCGACAACGAGTGTCTTTGAATTAATGCAATTGCAGAAATTCGAGGTCGACCATTTATATACAATAACATTTGTTCTCGACACGTTGATATACATTAATAATGATTTGTTTAAATAATTTTCCTCTCCTTATTAGAGAGAAATTTATATATAATAATATAATATACACGTATATGTGGGATGCGAGCACCTCCAAACCAAACACTTAAGTAGCCGTTCGTGAGGAGATTGGACGGTGGGCCCTGGATAGCTCAATTGGTTAAAGAGCATAAGCAGTCGCCCGGAAAGCGGAAGATCCGGGTTCGAGTCCCGGTCCAGTCTGTCCAACGGCCTAATTTTTTCACGAATCCTACATATATATATTTTATTATTAAAATATAAAAAAATAAAAATATAAAAATAAAAATATAAAATAATAAAATAAATAAATATAAATATAAAATAAATAATATAATTATTATTAAAATTTATATATTCATAATATATATAATTAATTATTAATATAATTATTATTGTAATATATATAATTATAATATTATTATATACAATTATTATATAATTGTATTATATAATATGTATAAATATATATATATGTGTGTGTGTGTGTATATATATCTTTATCAAATATAATTTCATATTTCAATAACGTTTCATACATTTTCATGTTTCAGGTAGGTACTTAGTAAACGCGTTTAGTTTAATATATATAAACTATCAAATGCGCAAGATTGTGTAAGAGGAGGAAGGAAGAATAAAAAATGAAGAAGAAGAAGAGGAAGAGGAGGAGGAGGAGGAAGAATTAAAAGATGATTCCTTTGAGAGTGAGTAGTAAAAATAAAGAAGAAAAAGAAGATAAATTGAAAAAAAGAATTGTGAAAGAAGGGAAAAGGGAAAAAAAAAATTAGAATTATGAGGGATGAAAAATAAAGTATGAAAAGGTTCGTAAATGAATCCTTTCAAGAGATCGCTGAGAGGATAATTAGATGATTAAAGATCTTTCATACTTAGTACTACGTTTTATATTATTCTTGATAGATGGTATTACTTGGTTTGTTAAATAACTTATCGCCCTTTTTTTTTATATATTTTTATATTTTTGATTCCTCTCGTTCAACTTTTATCGAAATAAAGTCGGACAGAGTAAAATGAAATAACGTTTCATCCGTTCGCGGAATAAAAAGTTTTACGAAAATGTGAACTTTGAATTTAGAAAGAAAGAATAAAAGAATATTTCTTTACGAAAAAAGAAATGAAATTCGATATGTGAAGTAAAAAATCTTCAAAAATTGTTCTCTTTTCCCATAGAATGATTTTTTTATTCCAGTAATAATAATTAAAGTTAAAATTCTTTTCAAGGAATTCCATTCCAATGGGTGGGGCAATTATGTAATGAACAATCAACGCAAAACCTTTTTTATTCGTTTATTTCTATATAAATGTATGGTTGATCGTATAAACCTCTCTTAGGATGATCCTAGCACGTTCGGATTACGAAATGTCAAGCGTGAAAGGACGAACATTCCTACGTTCAAGAATCTACCTAATGCAAAAGAACATTTCTCTAACACGTATCGTATTTTAATCTTTGAAAGGTTAATCGTAAACAAAAAAAAAGGAGAAAAAAAAAAGAAACGAATTCACGCGATATTTTAATCTAATCGACAGATCGATTTTCTCGTCATTTTTAAATCGCGTTAAAACCAAAATATCAATCTAAATAATAGTATTTTCCAATTAAAGTATTGTGCATCGTCATTTTATAGAATTAATTTATTAACAAAATATCAGATATTCTTTATACCTGTAAAACTTGTTAATAATACGACTAAAAATTGATTTTAAAAAATAACAAACGAATAAACAAAAAAATAAAATAAAATAAAATAAAATAAAATAAAAAAAATAAAAAGAAACGATCGCAGTGGATTGGTCATCTTTCGTCGTCGGATTTAAACTCGATCCAAGTATGATGGGGTCGGGTAAAAGGGAGAAGGGGGAAGGGGGGTTTGATGATTTCAACTATAGCGGATGGCGACATCAAAGGGTACGAAGAGTAAAACTCATTTTAAAGGAGATCCAACAGATAGGTCGAAGATAGTGCGAAGCAATCAACTTACTCCATTCTGTTCCCTCCCCCCTTTCGCATTATACCCCCCTCTCCCATTTTTCTCCCCCCCCAACCCTCCGTTTTTCTTCTTTATTAATACAACTCGTTATTGCATCGTACCTCGAGTCCCCCTCTTTTTCTTCCTTCGTAGATCATCTTACTCGTTAAACGTGATGATGATTATGATGATTATGATTATGATGATGGATGATGATGATTTTCTCTTTCTTATTTTTTTTTTCCCCCCGATCTCCCCTTCTCTATCTCAAGCTTACCACCTCCCCCATTTACTTTTTTAATATTAACTTTTTTCTTTTAACAATTAGATATTTTATCCGATTGATCCAACGAATTTAATTTCAAACCATCCCACCTCTTCTTACCCCTTTTTTCTTTTTCTGTTTATTTTTATACAGGTAATTTTCTCGTATAATACACCACTCTTATATCAGGGTTTCAATATAATATTAAAAAAAAATTTGCGACAAATCTTTGCACATTATCTATACTTTTCAACATGATTTTTGTCTTATAATATATTTACAAAATGAAATTATTTGAAAATAATGAACTCTTATTATATAATACGGTATTTTCTAGGAATCTATCTACCATTTTATAAGAGGATTACATTTATATAGAGATATATAGGGTGATCAACTAACTATCGTATCAGTATCTAAATATATTCGTTATTTATAATAATATATAACAAAATGTTATATACAAAAGTTATATATGTAAAGAAGAAATGAATAGATGTACATAAAGTAGTGTCAATATTTTTAGGGGGAACATGAATGGGGGGAGGGGGGAAGACGTACAAAAATTCTTAAGAACATCTCTTCATTTAAAAATAAATTCACAAATTTATTTTTCATATATAACACGATAACGTAATAATTGCAGTAATTTTTTGCATGGGTAGAGAACGTACAGAAGTTTACAAAATCATCTTCATTTTTTTTTTAAATAAATTCACAAATTTATTTTTAACAAATAACAAAATATAAATACAAAATGATTGTAATAGTTGTTGGATCACCCTTTACATATCTATCTATATCTATATCTTTCTACTTGAAACAACAATCATTTTACACCACTTTCGTTTGTATCGTTTCACGAGAAGAAGGGTTTGCCTTATATTCTATCCTTTTATTTCTATCCTTTCACGAGAGTACTCCTTCATTGTAATCCGTTTATTTGATCTCACGGGTCGATCGTATCGAAGCAGAACAAATGGCATCTATCTATCTATCTACCCACCTCCCACCCCCTCTTCTCATTCTTTCTCTTTCTCTCTTGTCTATTCTGTTTCTTTGACTGGTTGTTTTACTCGTTCATTCGTTCGTTTCTTCTTTCCTTTCTCTGTTCATTCAAGCACAGTTTGTCGAAGAAGCCTGAAACGCGCCGAACCGTGCTGGTGCTTTTCATCCTTGTGCTGGTGGGTGGGGTGGGGAATGGGGAGGGGGAGGGGTGGGAGGTAGAAGTCAGAGAGTAATTAAAATCCTTCGCGAAGACGACGTCTTCTAACTGCTGTCCCGAACGTTAAAACGACCAACGAGAATAAGATGATGGAAAAGGGGAAAATTTATGGGGGTAAAAAGAGAAAGATGAAGAAAGTAACAGGTTTGACAAATGACCATGAGATAATGAAAACGACAAAGATGATAATGATAATGATGATTATTATCGTGATTGAAAATTCATTGAAATGTTTAAACACATTTTTGTTTAACGCACACTATAGTCGCGATGTATTATTGATTTATATATAATTATATAAATATTATTATTTGTTATAATATATTAAATATAAATTAATGATAATTATAATATTTTTAAAAATTATTTTGAAAGTTTCAATTGAAAGTTTGATTTAACTTTAAGAAAAGAAACGTCACTCTGGGTGATAACTGAGGGGACACTCCCATGAAAATATATCAGTTAATTAAATATAAGTAACGTGACAACGAAATTTTATGTAAAAATATCTAACATTATTATTTTTGTATTCTTTTACGATTTATATTACTACTCAAAGCAATGGTTTATTATAAAACTAAATAAGTACGATGTTTGCTTGATTCTGTAACCATTCGAAAAAAAAAAAAACGAATGAAATACATGGATTTAGATCAGGGCTGAATAAAAGAAGAAGAAGAGGAGGTGAAGGAGGAGGAGGAGAAGAAAAAGGTGGGATTATTATGGTGAAAATAAATAAACAAAGTAAACGATAAAAGGTGCGAGAAACGACGAAGAGATGGAAATGAAACGGGCACCGATTACTTTGCCCCGATACAACCAACCCAACCCAACCCAATCCAACCAACCTCTTTTCTGTTCGTAATTTTTCGTGGGATATTTTTTACCGATACGATTCCAACCTGAATAGAAGAAGAAATAATATCAAGTCTGGTAGTTCGCAGCAACAAACCAGTCATCCAACTAACCAACCAACCAACCCAACCAACCAACCAACCATTCACTGTTCGCACAAAATTCGTTCCGGCTTCCGCCATTCTAGCGATAATTGCGTTACGCTCGATTACACCGCAATTGTTCTATGAATATCGAACAACCGAAGATAAGACTCATTTTCCTACTACTATTATTACTATTACTATTATTATTACCGTGATAATATTTCCTTTTTTATATATTTCATTGTAATATTTTTCTTCCTTTTTTGTTATTTTTTATAAATCAAATATTATACTTATTATTAACACACGTTGTGTAGATAAGAAATGAATTTAGAAATATTTACATAATAAAATGCATTCTATTATTATTAATATTATATTATTGTATATATATATGAGCCGTTTATTTTGAAAGTGGCTTAACTCCATATAACCTTAAATTGAGATATTTAAAGGTTTGCGTTTCAATGCAATTAAAAATATACGTAAAGAATAACAATGAGTTATGTTGCTTAAGTGTATCTAAAGGTGTTCAATTTACAGTTCCCATTAAAATAATGGCAATTATTAAGTGAATAATATGCGTTTTCTTACCAAGAATGGAGTTAGGCCACTTTCAAAATTAACAACCAGATTCGTTATAAAATTTGAAGGAACCGAAGTCCATTCAACATAATTTAAGATGCTTCAAATTGCGAAAAAACAATACTTATTTTATTTTACATATCTTTGTAACACTTTAAAAACATAAATTATGCGATTCAAAATATTTTTTACAAACATAAATTACAAAACAATTTTCTACTCATCTACATTTTGCGTATGTGAAAGGGATTTAAAGAAATCATGATGTTCCGGTGGTATATATCGTAATAAGTCAATTATGTCCTTGAATTTTGCGGTTGTAATTTGTCTTATATTTTTATACAGTGGTGTCAATACAATATTTTCGAACTTTCTTGGTCTACCCCGACGTGGTATTAAATTCAGGACTTTCAAATTTTCGTTCTCATTCATTGACGTCTTATAGAAAATCTTATTCATTTTTGACAAAACGCATCCAACATATTTTTAACCAGTTTATTGGTTCTCCGTTAGAATTCTTGACCCTTTTAAAAATTGCGTCTTCTAATAATTTTGTTGATACAAAATCTTCTTGTCTCATTTCATGTACAATAAAGTTATTACCTTTCCGACACTTTTTGATAATATTGTTATACTCTCGGGGGACAAACAATAAATTATTTTTTTTTAATGCCATTTCTACGACACCAAAATCTCTACTCCTAATGGAGTTAGGTCACTTTCAAAATAAACGGTTCAGTGATTCAACTAACTCTGAAAACTTATGTGTCCTGAATTACCGTATTTACTCGGAATATAAAAAATCTTAAATGCTTTATTGATAGATAATTTGAAGCTGTACACGTTACCGTGGGTAACCGGAAAAAAATGAAAAATGGAGTTAGGCCACTTTCAAAATAAACGGCTCATATATATCATTTTAATTATAATTAATTGTGTGTGTATAGATTTTTTTTTTTTCGTAGATACAAATAAGTAATGTTGTTGTTCTTTTTATAAATATGCGATAACGTTTTCTTTCTTGAAATATACGGATAGGATAAAAGAAATAAAGAAAGAAAAAAAAAAGGGAAGAAGATGAAAAAGACAGATACAATGCATTTGAAAAGATACTTGGTAGGAATACTCGAAATATTTCTAACAGATTGACAGGATCGATATGTGCAATGCCACTTTACTTCAGAGTAGTAGGATACTTGTATATGTATCTGTATGTGTGTGTGTTTCTTACATACTACACAAGGAAAAGATTTTCCTCTTACTTTGATGACATATATGGAAAATATTTCCGAGATCAATTTTTCGGGGAGGGGAATGGGTGGGGGAGGGGAATAAAGAAAAATACAATGCGTGGAAATATCTTATGCACTTCCGACGAGAAAATCGCCTTTCAAGTACTTCAGAATAGAACAACGATCTCTCGAATATACATTTTCTTCTTTTAAAAAATAGAGAAAACAAGATTTTACTTTGGCCCTTTTTTATTATATAAAATATATCGTTTATCGAATTTTCTTACTCTCTACATGAAAAAAGAAAAAGAAAATTCTTTAGTAAAAATAATCTTCTGTATCATTCAAATGTTTTTTTTTCCTATTATAAAATATTTTATTATTTTATATATTATAAATATTTCAAATTGTGTGAAAAATAACAATATTTGTTACGAAATGAATAATTAAATAATTAGAATAATGAAATATCTCTCTAATGATATATAAATTATCATTTACAATGAAACATTATCCTTGAACAAATTACTTATCAAATAATAATTAATATTCCTAGCAAAAATTCGATACATTCATTGAGATTATCAACGAAACGCGATTTAACCAATCGGAATAAAATAAATTCGAATCTTCGCAATTATTTCTTCAAACTCGAGTCTGATATAAAGTAAGATATGTTCGATTATGGGGCCCCGTGTTAGGTGTAAACAAATGTCAATGGGTATACCCAATAAAAAGGAGAAGAAGGAGGAAGGTAAAAAAGGATATAAAAAAACAAAACAAAACAAAACGAAAACAAAGTTGTAGGATGAGGATGAGAATGAGGATAAGAAGGACGAGGAGGAAGAGTAGGAGGAAGAGGAAGAGGAGGAGGAGGAGGAGGAGGAAACTCGCGTAAGCTAATACAGGTCGTCCTGCGGCGGTTACCTGCCGCAGGTGGGCGCATGCCACGATCCTTGTGTCGCGATAACACGGTCTCCGAGTCTCTTTCTATCTCTCGACAACTTAATTCCGATCAGCCGGTCAGGGGACAGGATATACACGAGTCCCTTTTCACCGTCTTTTCTTCTCCAACAACAACAATAAAACAACAGCAGCAAGAACAAGAACAAGAACAGTAATAGGAACAGGAAAATGTTTCTCTTATTTTATTCAAGTTTTAATCATTGTGAAAAATTATCCTAAATGAATAGAAAAATTGTAAGAAATGTATTATTAAATATTCAGTTATATGTGATTATAGTGATTTTTATATTAAATATATATTTTTATAAATGAACAAGAAGAAGAAGAATAGGAACAGGAAAATGTTTCTCTTATTTTGTTCAAGTTTTAATCATTGTGAAAAATTAGGAAGAAATATTATTATTAAATATTCAGTTATATGTGATTATAGTGATTTTTATATTAAATATATATTTTTATAAATGAACAAGAAGAAGAAGAATAATAGGAACAGGAAAATGTTTCTCTTATTTTGTTCAAGTTTTAATCATTGTGAAAAATTATAAAGAAATATTATTATTAAATATTCAGTTATATGTGATTATAGTGATTTTTATATTAAATATATATTTCTATAAATGAACAAGAAGAAGAAGAAGAAGAAGAATAGGAACAGGAAAATGTTTTTCTTATTTTGTTCAAGTTTTAATCATTGTGAAAAATTATCCTAAATCAATGGAAAAATTCTAAGAAATGTATTATTAATTATTCAGTTATATGTGATTATAGTGATTTTTATATTAAATATATTTCTATAAATGAACAAGAAGAAGAAGAAGAAGAGAGAGAGAATAGGAAAAGTAAAATGTTTCTCTTATTTTGTTCAAGTTTTAATCATTGTGAAAATTATAAAGAAATATTATTATTAAATATTCAATTATATGTGATTATAGTGATTTTTATATTAAATATATATTTCTATGAATGAACAAGAAGAAGAAGAATAGGAACAGGAAAATGTTTTTCTTATTATGTTCAAGTTTTAATCATTGTGAAAAATTATAAAGAAATATTATTATTAAATATTCAGTTTATGTGATTATAGTGATTTTTATATTAAATATATATTTTTATAAATGAACAAGAAGAAGAAGAAGATAGGAACAGGAAAATGTTCTCTTATTTTGTTCAAGTTTTAATCATCGTGAAAATTATAAAGAAATATTATTATTAAATATTCAGTTATATGTGATTATAGTGATTTTTATATTAAATATATATTTTTATAATGAACAAGAAGAAGAAGAAGAATAGGAACAGGAAAATGTTTCTCTTATTTGGTTCAAGTTTAATCATTGTGAAAAATTATAAAGAAATATTATTATTAAATATTCAATTATATGTGATTAGTGATTTTTATATAAATATATATTTTTATAAATGAACAAGAAGAAGAAGAAGAATAGGAACAGGAACAGGAAAATGTTTTTCTTATTTTGTTCAAGTTTTAATCATTGTGAAAAATTATAAAGAAATATTATTATTAAATATTCAATTATATGTGATTATAGTGATTTTTATATTAAATATATATTTCTATAAATGAACAAGAAGAAGAAGAAGAAGAAGAATAGGAACAGGAAAATGTTTCTCTTATTTTGTTCAAGTTTTAATCATTGTGAAAAATTATAAAGAAATATTATTATTAAATATTCAATTATATGTGATTATAGTGATTTTTATATTAAATATATATTTCTATAAATGAACAAGAAGAAGAAGAATAGGAACAGGAAAATGTTTCTCTTATTTTGTTCAAGTTTTAATCATTGTGAAAAATTATAAAGAAATATTATTATTAAATATTCAATTATATGTGATTATAGTGATTTTTTATATTAAATATATTTTATAATGAACAAGAAGAAGAATAGGAACAGGAAAAGTTTCTCTTATTTTGTTCAAGTTTAATCATTGTGAAAAATTATAAAGAAATTATTATTAAATATTCAATTATATGTGATTAGTGAATTTTATTAAATATATATTTCTATAAATGAACAAGAAGAAGAAGAAGAAGAATAGGAACAGGAACAGGAAAATGTTTCTCTTATTTTGTTCAAGTTTTAATCAGTGAAATTATAGCAAGAAATATTATTAAATATGCAGTTACATGTGATTATAGTGATTTTTATATTAAATATTATTTTTATAAATGAACAAGAGAAGAAGAAGAGAATAGGAACAGGAAAATGTTTCTCTCATTTTGTTCAAGTTTTAATCATTGTGAAAAATTATAAAGAAATATTATTATTAAATATGCAGTTATATGTGATTAGTGAATTTTATGTTAAAAATATATTTCAATAAATGATTTTGTATATACTCGATCGATTAAAATTAAAATTAGATAGGTGTGGGTGTGTTTTTTAGAATCAAAATTAACTGTAGAAAGAAAATGGTATATCATTGAATTAATTAAACACTTATTGTACGAAACAAAAATTCTTTTCAAAGTAATAATTAAATTTAGTAAATAATTTGGAACTTATAATTTGTTAAATTAATCGTTAAAAATAGTTGTGGAATAAATATTACGAAATGTTTTCTTAATAAAGATATATACGATAGATTAATCATTAAACAATTAGGATCACACACATACAGGTTGTTGTTGTTTTTTAAAGTTATAGTTACAACTTTTCTAATCATCTTATACACACGATTTAATGAATGAAGCTTATTTTCAAAGTAACGTTGACTTTCCGAAGCTTTTCCCAACGTTCTTCTCCAGTTCTCTTCCACTGATTAAAAAGAAAAGAAGAAGAAGAATAAAAATAAAAATAAAAATAAAAATAAAAATAAAAATAAAAAGAATAAAAAGGTTTCTCGATTAATTCATGCCCGAGAGGAGCAGAGGAATACGATAGTCTGACCACTTATCCCTTATCTTACCTTAAACCACATGCCTAAGGGGTTTCGCGTTAATCAGAAAGAACGAAAGAAAAGAAAAGAAGAAAAAAAAAAAAAAAAAGTTTTGAATAAGAGAGAGAGAGAGAGAGAGAGAAGGAAATCTTCTTCCTTCTTTCTTTATATTCCCTTTCTCATCTCTCTAACCAATCGAGAAGAAGAAGAAGAAAAAGAAGAAAAAGAAGAAGAAGAGAATTCACGACTCGCACCTGTGGCTAAAAAGAGAGAGAGAGAGAGAGAGATTCTTACCTGGTCTCGAAGGAATCCTTCGTCGTTTCGACAAACGAGCAACGATACGAGAAAGATTGTTAAGAGTGGGAACCCTTTTTCCTTGTTTCCAAGTGTATTTTAACAAAAAAAAGAAAAAAAAAGAAGTCTAGTATTTTTTTTTTTCGTTTTAATAGTTTCTCACTAACGAGATTGGTCACACGTGTGGATTACAAACGTGTATTTACTTAATTATAATATTATACACGATCTAACGATAATAATTTTGTATTCTTATAAAAAGAAGAAAAAAAAGAAAGAAGAAAAGCAAATGTGTTTTGAAATGAAATTTTGTATTTTCTTTTTTCCTTTTCAAATAGAAACGTGCAACGTAGGTTTAATTGTATAATTCGTATTCGTATAATTAATTCTATTCAATTTATTTATCTATGATTAATCCGTAATAATTAATAGAAAAAAAGAAATATTAAAAAGTAAATACATCTCTCTTTTTTATAAATAAATAAAAACTTGCAACGTATATAGTTTTAACTAGCGTATTAATATATCAATTCAATCATTTATTTATCTATGATTAATCCGTAATAAAATATCCGTAAAAAAATATTAAAAGAAATGCATAATTCTTTTTTTCAAAATAAATAAATAAAAAGAAGTCAGTGCACCGATTTAAACCACAGTTTTTTAAAACCGATCGATGCATATCCGATTAATTTATATCATTATACGTAACAAATGATTACACCTGTGATAGGTATATAATATAATAATATGTTAAACCAACAAATTTCACGAGCTAAATTACGTACTCTCGATTTTGTCCGGTTCCATAACTTCGAAGAGTATCACCACCACCACCACCACCACCACCAGCAACACCAGCAAAATCACAACGTGCTTATGGCAGTAATAGTAATCGTGCTTCTCGTCGCCTTGTCGTCTGTCAGAGGTTTCCAAAATTTATAGCGTCGTTGTAACCACGCAACTATGACATTAGCTACTCGCTCTCAACGAAATACTATTTACAGAACCACCCCCCTCCCCCATCTACTACCACCACCTCATCACCACCCTCAAAAGCTGTACTTTAATATTATTTTTCTTCCATTTACTAAACAACGATGGCAGTATTGTTTTGTCTGCGTTGCGTACGAATATTAAATGAACGTTTGCGAAAAATAATAATCATTCATTTACATATTTACATTTATCATTTATATATATGTGTATTACATGTACAGGTTTTGATCAACAATATCTGATATTTTTCTAAAGAAAAACAAACAAAAAATACCAAACGAATGTTTACCAGAGAGAAAAATCATTCATTTACATATTTATCTTTATCATATATATATATTGATATCTGTATACTCTTCTTCATTTTTATTTATTTATTCGTCCGAATAAATACGTAACGAAATATTTTCTATACATTATTTCATATAGAAACGTTATTATCTTTCCGTTCAATTTTTTATTTACCATTAGTTTCTACTTACATTATACCGAACCGATAAATCTGTGAAAAGTGAATAAAAATCGTGAAAAATAAAAAGAAAAAGAAAAAGGAAGGAAGAAAAAAAAGAGAGCTTAACGAAGTGCAACGGATATCGAAAAGTAATCTCTCGGATATCGGTTGGGTTGGTACTTGCGTAGTAGTAAAGGGTACCTCTTATAGTCTTACAGTCGGGGGCCCTTTATGTTTGTCGTGTGCGTCGGCATTGGCTAGTCACTTCTAAAGGGAAGATCTTAGTCGATAGGTTCGGGCCATTGCATCTAGTATATACCTGGCCGTACGCCAATTATCTGATCCTACCTATTCCTCCCTGTTCGTGTATCTAACTATCTTATATATCTATCTATCTATCTATCTATGTATATATATTTATATATGTGTGTGTGTGTGTGTGTGTACGAGGAACGTGTATATCCTTTGTATAAACTAGTGTGTGTATTGCGTATGTATTTGTTTTATGTATGTGTATATACGTGTGAGAGAGTGTAAAAGCAAGCTGCTGCTGTGTGTGTGTGCGTGTGTGTGTTAGAATTTCCTCGCCCATTCGGATGCAACGTACGCAGAAGCAATATCCAGATTATTATCGTGCACCCTTCGTAGCATAATCTTGCGACCGGATCACGACCACGAAGCGTGCCATTATATGCTCCAGGCAGGTGGCTGGGCTTTACCTTTGCCTTACCTACAACCCTCCTCCTCATCCTCCTCCTCCTCTTCATCACCATCACCACCATTCACAAACACTTTTTTTAGTTTTGTTATGTTTTACTTTTGTCAATGGTCATTCACTTTTGAAATAGTTCGTGTATTAGATTTATAATAATAATTATTAATGTAGGTAATGTAGGGATAATTTATTTATTATTTTATTATTTATTAACGTTGGGATATTGGTTTTTTTTTTAAATAAATTAGAAACAGTTGTTTTTCGTTATCTTTACTTTGGTCAATGATTATTATTCATTTTTTAATATTTCGTGTATTAGATATATCACATGTTTAATACATAATGAATTTTATTATTTATTAACGTTGGGATATTGGTTTTTTTTTTAAATAAATTAGGAACAGTTGTTTTTCGTTATCTTTACTTTGGTCAATGGTCATTCACTTTGAAATATTTCGTGTGTTAGATTTATAATAATAATTATAATGTAGGTTGTAGAGATCATTGATTTATTATTTTATTATTTATTAACGTTATATTGGTTTTTTTTTTTTTAAATAAATTAGAAACAGTTGTTTTTCGTTTACTAGATAATGAATTTTATTATTTATTTATGAATTTTTTTATTTATATTTAATCTATTTATTTTTATTATTTTATTATTTATTAACGTTGGGATATTGGTTTGTTTAAATAGAAACAATTGATTTTTATTTCAATCTATACCATTTTTCAATGATATATAATACAACTAATAATACTATGATACTTTAATTGAAAATAATACATTTTGTCTATGAATTTCTGAATAAATAAATAAGATGATTATCATTGTATTGTATAATAATACGAAAATGTTCGATCACTTTTTAACAATCGTTATTGGATTTGTTAGAATTTAGTAGTTAGTTCGTATAATACGTTTTAAATAAATGCATGCGAAAATAAGAAACTTTCGAGTGTTGGACGAGTTGTAAGCCTTAACAAAAGTTAATCAAATTCATGAATATTATTATTAACAATAATAATAATAATAATAATAATAATAGATACAAGAGGCGGGGCCAAGCTTACATTTCCGTTTCTGTCTCTTCAGTTTCACAAAATGCAAATACATTTGCCTTGGGACTACCATCTAGCATCACATCCCTCACTAATACTACTTTATATAACGTTATATATACATTGATAAATGTATATGTTTGTTTAAAGCAAACGTAGGGAATTGTGGAAGATAAGAATACTGTCATGGTATTAGAATAATCTAGTTTTCATTTTACAAATATTTTCCAAATACAAAAAATACGTATCCTTATCTTATCTTATCTTATCTTATCTTATCTTATCTGCTGATTATTATTCTTTTCTGTATCTTTTGTTTCTTTATATTTGAAATTGTTTATATATTTCTTTTTTTTTTGTTTGACAGAAGAAGAGAAGGAAAATTTTCGATTTACACTCATAACGAGTCCAGTTAAAAGCATTATGGTAATTTTACGATCTTTCGTAAAGAAAGAAAGAAAGAAAGAAGAAAGGGTACGCGTAAAACCGCGTAAACCGTTTTCAATTATTCATGCGACGACTATGTTGAAACTATCTACTACTACTACTACGACTACTAATATTTTTCATGATAGGAAGATTTAAATGAACGAGAGGAATAATACTTACAAGCTATTGGAATTATTTTCATTTTTCTTGTTCGTAAATACACGAACGTATTTGAAAAAAAAAAAAGAAACAGATGACAAAAAAACAAAACAAAATGAAAAATAATAGATAATAATTAATAATATAGTTTAAATATCAGGATAGTTAAAAAAAATAATCGTTTGCGTTGGATCAACGTTTAATATAATTGAAATAAAAAATTCTGTCGTTTCCGCGTTTAGTTTTAGGAAATGGAATTAACGGTAAAGCTTTTATTCTTTCAATTCCGATCGTTAGTTGCGATACACCTAGTAGCACAACTTCGTTCGTTTTGCAAACGAACAAACGTACGAACGAACGAACGAACGAACGAATGAACGGATGAACGAATGAAGGAATGAAGGAATGAAGGAATGAACGAACAGGAAGCGCATTCGAACTGTTTAAATCCCTATTCTGGCAGGGGCAATCAGGCATGTCTATCTTTCTCTCCCGAGTGTAATAGTAATAGTAGTAGTGGTAGTAGTAGTAGTAGTCGTAGTTCTCAAAGCTAAAATCGTTCGAGCTCGGACGATTCGTCGTCGTTCGCAAATGTAATCGGCAAAACGTTTCTGACCCCTATGATCGTTGTATAACTGCATCTGCCGACTAAGAGAAAGAAAGAAAGAAAGAAAGAGAGAAATAAAGAGAGAAGGAAATGAAAATTCAAACTAAATTTCTTCCTAAGACTCTCCAATATTATTTACTTTTTTATTATATTATATTATCAACGAACTCAATTATTTTTCCTATCGTTAGTATAGAAATTTAATCAACTATTCATCTTTTTATCTGTTATTACACCTATATTACATTTTTTTTTAATATATTTATATTTATATATAATATTTTTTATTTTTATATTATACTTTTATTACACCTTTAATTAGATATATTTATTATATATTCTTAAAGATATATTATAGGATCATTTTATTTTATTTAGCAACATATGTAATAAAAGTATATATACATATATATATATATACACACCATCTTCTTCTTATTCTCATTCTAAAACAAATTTATTTCTTCCATTTGAATTCAAATTAAACCGATTTCTTTCTAAGACTTCTCTAATATTATTTACTTTTTTATTATATTATATTATCAACGAACTCAATTATTTTTCTTATCGTTAGTATAGAAATTTAATCAACTATTCATCTTTTTATCTGTTATTACACCTATATTACTTTCTTTTTTTTAATATATTTATATTTATATGTATATAATATCTGTATTTTTATATTATACTTTATTACACCTTTATTACTTTAATTAAATATATAATATATGTTATATATTCTTAAAGATATATTAGAATCATTTTTTATTTTATTTAGCAACATATGTAATAAAAGTATATATATAGTATTGTGGGATGCAAGCACCTCCAAGCCAAACACTTAAGTAGGCGTTCGTGAGGAGATTGGACGGTGGGCCCTGGATAGCTCAATTGGTTAAAGAGCATAAGCAGTCGCCCGGAAAGCGGAAGATCATCCGGGTTCGAGTCCCGGTGGTCCAGTCTGTCCAACGGCCCAATTTTTTCACGAATCCTACAGTATGTATATAAAAAGTATATATAATGTATATATAAAGTATATATATAAAGTATATATAAAGTATATATATAGTATTTAGCAACATACGTAATAAAAGTATAAATAAAAGTATAAAAGTATAGTAATATAAAGTATATATACACACACATACCATCTTATCCTTATTCTCGTTCTAAAACGAATTTATTTCTTCCATTTAAAACACGGATCGAAAGAGAGTGACTTTATTCTGGACGATTTGCTTGCCGGAAACTAAATGGCCTAACCCGATCGGTCCTCTTTCCACAGTTACGACGACGTCCTCCTCGTAATCGTATCTTCCCTTGACCACTTACAGTCTCCACCACCCACTGTGAAAGAAGAAAACGAGAAAAGGCGAAGCAGTGGGAGGAAAGAGGAGAGAGAGAGAGGAAAAGTAGAAGAACAAGGACAATGACAATCGAAGAAGAAATAGAAATAGGAAAGATAGGAACAACGAAGCAGAGGAAATAGGGAGGAGGAAAATAGTCGTAGGAATTGTAGGTGATAGAGAAGGGGATGACGAGGTGGGAGGGGGGATGACAGGGGAAGCGAGGGGGTGGAAAGAGAGAAAAGGAAGGGTTGGGGATAGCCCAGCGTGCCGAGCGGATTTAATTCACTTAGCTGAAGGGTACACGTGGTGGTAACGGGGTGGGGGGGATAGGGGTTGAGGAGGGGGATGGAAACTCGTTACCGGTGCCCAGTTTAATTGCGTAAGCCAGTGCTTGACCATTAAAAGCTCGAGTCGAACGAAGAGAGGGAAACCTTCGAAGCACGAAGGTTGAATGGTCGCGAAACTCTACCCTCTGAGAGGGGGTGGGTAGGGGAAGGATGTGAATCGAATCAATTTCTCTCTGTACCTGGCGTACTGTTAATTCGAGTTTGCCAAAGACTATTCCCCGCGTTTCGATCTTATCGCAATGGGAATGGAATCGAGTCTCGATTTCTTCTTCTCATTGGAAAGTTCTCGTTTCTCTGGGATATGGGTATTACGTTGGGCCACGGGTATATTTTCTTGTTACTTTTTAACGAACATTGAAACCTAACGTCGTTTCGTTTTTCTTTTCTTTTTTTTGGGGGGGGAATTTTTTTTGTTTGGTTTTTTACTTTCTTTTGTGATATCTTTGTTCGTTATTTTACTTGATATCTGTAATTGGAATTTGATCACCTTTTCGTTACTTTACGTTTGATTTGTATTATTATTATTATATATGGTTAATAATTGTGACAGTTGATTGAATATAAAACAGAGAAAAATATTATAAAATGAATTTGATACTTGTATGATATATTACTTTAATATATGTAATTGGAATTGATTACACCGTTACGTATACATTGTATTATTATATATGGATATTAAGTTGCATATTTTGTTGTTCTCTTTAAACGTAAAAATATATTTCAAAGTATACTACTACTACGACAAAACAATTCTCTTTATTTCCAAACACATTATTTTTATTTTCTTCTTTAATTTCTTCTTATATTATTTCGAGCGAGATATAAAAATCAATGGGGAGAGAATTTCGACGATTTTGATCTATCCGAAAAAGTAAAATAAAGTAAAGTAAAGAAAAATAAAACACAAGAAAACAAAAATAAAAAAAAAGGAAGAACCTGACGTTGCGTTTAACCGAATACAACGAATATACGTGTCACACGCGATAAACGAAGTTTCAAATAAACTCTCGTCCAATCGCAGACTACTACACTTACACTTACACCTACAACAACTACTACTACTATTACTAATACTACGTGGGTGTCGAAAAGGGGTGAATTGAGCTAAAGGGACACGGACTCTGTGTCAGAACTGACCTTTTTCCACAGCCGGATATTACGAGTATTGGACAGGTCCGAGTAACACGTACACACCCACAACACACCCATACACACACACATACACAGTATCTATATAAAGTAATACTACAATAAAACGTATGAACGAAACCTAATTTGAAATCGCGCGTGTCAGCTCGAATGTGTCTGCCGGTATCCATTTTATTTCTACCCCTCTGTCTCTTACCCACCCCTTGGACAACCCTTTACACTCCCCCGAACCCCCCACCCATCACTTTTCCCGTTTAACGCGCAATAATACGACTTTCGATTGAAATCTTTCTCTCTCTCTTTCTCTTTCTCTCTTTTTCCGGGATAAATAAAAGATATTATATATATTGAAAAATAGCATATCACGTAGATGACGATAATTATGATGATTATGATGATTATGATGATTATGATGATAATGATGATGGATATATTTCGTTAAATGTGGGAAGAAGAACATCGTTTGAAATTGTTTTACAAATTGACAGTGATACGAGCGTACGATATATCGGACCATCTGATTGCTATATTATACGTTCTATAGTTTATATACGTTATTTCAAGTTTAATAATCCTCGGATCTAACGTGCAATAAACTAAATAACTTATAATCTTATCTTTATGGGAGAATTTTATTATGGAAAATATAAATGCTTTTCATGCGACACACACGAACCTTCTGTTACATTATTATTATATCTTTTTCTTTTCTTTTCTTTTTTATTTCTCTTCTTCATCTTCATCTTCTTCTTCTTCTGCTACATTTTTACGATCTCCAAGATTTGTTTAATTTCGTGCGTATTAAAAAACGAGAGATAAAATTAAACGATAAATATTACGAAACAAACAAACAAACAAACAAACGGGAAATAAATTGCAACGTTATAAAAGATAGCGAAGAAATTAAGGGGGAAAGAAAAAGAAAAACATGAATATTCATGTAAACATGGATTTTTCTTTTTTTTTTTTACTTTTCATTCATTTCCACAAGATATCATTCGTCGTAATAGTAATAATGGTAACTTGTATAAGTAGTAGTAGTAGTAGTTATAGTTGTACGTAATTCTGGTTAACAGGCTAAAGACCTCGGACTCGAATAATAAAGATAGCAAATAGTACTTGTACTTTTGCGGCCTTACCTGACCCGCCGGTGGCAAAGTAGTTTAACCTTAACCGATAATAAAACTAAATTGCACCTTGTTCTGACTTTTCTACAAACGAAAACGATTAACTTGAAGAAAAAAACTTTTAACATCCTCGTTCCTTCTCCTCCTCCTCCTCCTCTTCTTCTTCTTCTTCTTCTTAGCATTTATTTTTTATTGTTTTCTTTTGCGTGTGACCCACCCCACTCCCACTCCACCCCACCCCATCGACGAATTATTTGTTTCCTCGTTGCGTGCACGCGTTTGTTAATCTGACCGACGAAAGTATTTTTCTTTTTTTCTTTTTTTAAGACGTGTAAAATAAAAAGTTAAAGGGAGATAGAGTACGATGATGATAGAAATAGAAAAAAAAGAAGAAGAAGAAAAAAGATAGATAGATAGAATGAGTGAGAGAGAGAGAGAGAGATGAAAAATCTGACGTTGAGTGGAAATGTCACGCGAACCAGAAAACATGGAACGACTTACTTGCAAAGACCCACCCCCCCCTCTCTTTTCTTTCTCACCCTTTTTTCTCCTCACTACCCGAGGGAATAGCGAGATACGCGAATTTTTCACCACATTGGAAAACATCCCTTCTTTCTTTCTTTCTTTCTTTCTTTTACTCAACGAAAAGAAAAGAAAAGAAAAGAAAAGGAAGAAGAAGAAGTAGAAGAAGGGAGACGAAACGTAAAGGAAACGAAAAAGATAGAAAGAGAAAGAGAGAAGAACCATCACCACTACCACCAACCCCCACCACCACCGGCCCCCACCACCCCCTTCTTTTTCTTCTTTTCTTTCTCGTAGAGCCCTTCGAGGGAAACTTACAACCGTTGCACGCGTTCAACCGGAAACTGATATTCCGAGTTACCTAGCCCCTCCCCACCTCCTCCTCCTCCTCCACCTCCTCCTTCTCCCTCTTCCCTGAAGAGAATAACTTGAGGGAATGTCTACAGTCCTCTCGAGTGACTGAGAGTGACAAAATCGAAGTCTTCGCTTTATCTTTTTCTTCACCTCCCCCCTCCCCTCCCCACCCCACCCCCGCGCCCTCTCTTTCCTCCTTTACGTTCCACCTACTCTTTCTCTTTTCCTCTCTCTTTTTTACTTTTTCTTTCATTTGATTTTATTTTCTTCCCTTTGCTCGTCCGCTTGGTCGCATTCCCCCCCACCTTCCACCCCCACCTCCCACCCACCCTCTCGGAGTTTGTTTTCTTTTCTTTTTCTTCTTTATTTTTCTCGTGAAAAAACGTGAAACGTTGAGATGCGTTTTACAATACTTTGTTCATCATTTTATATTTGCGTGCGTGTGTGTGTGTGTGTGTTTTTTTTTTTCCCTTTTTTTTCCACGTGTCCATCGTTTCGACGTTCGCTGCAATTTTGTCTATCGTACTTTTTATTTATTTATTTATTTATTTATTTATTTAGTTATTTATTTGATGGTATAAACCTTGCATTAATATACACAGAATTTATAAAAGAGTACGAGTAAAAAAATTATATTAAATATATATATAATTATATATTATATATTTATATATTATATTATATATAATAATTATATATTATATATATAATATATATTATATTAATTATATTATACGTTTTTTGATAGATAATATAGATCAATAATAATTTACATTTAGGAACGTTTTATTAATATAACATAATAGTGATAGAGTTTCGATATAAAAAAAATCGTAATTTCAATAATTTTTTAATAAAAAACATTTATAGAGAGAGAAAGAAAGAGAGAGAAACAAAATCGTATGATATCTGGACAATTAAATGAACCATATAAAAATTTCCCATAGAAACAATAATGTCAGATGATATATCATTCTTCTCCTTAACTTGAAATAAAATAAAAAGAAATAAAAAAAAGAAATAACGAGAGTTCAACGATTAAAAAATACCTCTCGATGATGATTATTATTATTATTACAATAATAATAAAAAAATAAAAAAGGAAGAGAAAATTTATACGCAACGTATATACAAAGACATTTTCACGTCCACAACTACTAATAAATTCTTTCTAGTCCATTTTAAAGTCCCCTGGATTACTATACCGCTTGCGATAGATGAAAACGTTCAAAGGATCGTTCTTTCATCTGCTTTCTGTCCTCCTTTCTAACTCCTTTTCATCATCATATCCCTACTTTACCTAGCTTTCACTACTATCATCTCCTATCTCTCTTTCTCTCTCTCCTTTTTTCCATCTACCTTTTTCTTTGTTTTTTTCCTCGTACAAAAAAAAAAAAAAGAGAGAATCTACCTTTACGCGGACGATTTAAAAATTTATGGAATTTCTGAGTGGCCTTAGTACGATGGGTAACCTACCGATGCTAGTACTATAGCTTCGTGTTTCCTCTCTCTCTCTCTCTCTTTTTTATTTTTTACTTTTCTCTCTCTTTCTCTCTCATCGAGCTAGTAACGACGCTTTCACCGATGAGAAACGCGAACCAATCCCCCTCCTACCACTACCACTACTACCACCACTATTACTATTACTATACCATGAAGTACTTCGGCACGTTCGCGTTACGCGTATTTCGTGTTTGCATTTGTATGACCAAAAAGTCCGTGAGTGAGTTTGGGAACGATGCAATATGTGCCAGACACGAGAAAGAGATACCTGCTTCCCTACCTGCTAGTACCAACTCCACCTAGAGCTTGCAACCTTTCTACTGTCGATGTAGATGTTTTGATAGTAGTGTTAGTGATAGTAGTATTAGTAGTGGTAGTGGTGGTATGCTATCATTCTAGTTGAACCATGCTACTACTACCTTCTGGGCTTGGCAAACAGTATGCATTGAGAATCAACGACACCGTCGAAATACTACTATGGTCATTCGACCTACATGACTCTCCTACAATGGTTACCTCCCCCCTCCTCCCTCCCCCTACTCCTCCTCACGTTCAAGGTTTATTCTTTTTTTTTTCTTTTTTATTCAACAAAAATCACAAACAAACTCAACCATCTGCAAAAGGATTTGATATTCCACGTTATACGCTAACAACGAGATGTATATCATATATGTATATGTATATGCATATGTATGTGTGTTATAATGAAACGATTACTTTTCTTATATTATTCTATCGCACGTATATATTTATCATACTTCTAGAAATTTTAGCACAGTCATCACGCCACGTGTAAATCCCCTCGTTAAGTTCTTCTTCTTCTTTTTATTTTTCTTATGGGGTTCGATCAAACGAATTTAATACATTAAACTTATCCACCCTATCATTTTCTTCTACATCATATCAATTCATTCTCTCCTTGATTTTGTACAAAAAAAAAACATTGTATATAATGAAGTTCGTTTGGTCAATAAAAAATCTCAGGTATTACACCATGGTAATTTGAAAGCTCGGTGTTGTTGCAGTACTCGTAATCTTTCCACTTTGAAAATCTTCCCCTCCCCCTCTTCCCTTCCCTCCCCCTTTCTGTATATATTCAATGATCGTGCGACCTGGAATAATATCGTGCGACATAATCCATGGTTATATTTACCACAAACTACTACTACTACTACTACTATTACAAACTAACGAGTTCTCTCTCGCAACCTGTAATAACATAGAACGGAAAATATACACGCGTGATAAAACCGCGAAAGTTGAACGTTAATAAAGCTTGAAATCGTTCCTCGTAATTTTGTCCAGTTTTAGCCCTTTAGGTCCATTTTTATCTAACTACGTCTTTCTATCATTTCAAATTCATCTAACATTTATCTTTCTCAGAGATACTCGCATTCATTCGCTCAAACTCACACTCACATTCATACTCATACTATGGTGTGTATTATTCTTTATCTATGTGTTTATCTATCCATTTATTTTTATTTTTCATTCTCCGTTTATTTTCACGTAGCTTCGTACACGATGATCATGCTATACATACTATATATACACCCCCTCCCCCTCACCCTTTACCTTCACCTTCCCTCTTTAAAACTTAACGTGGTGGCCATTAAAGAGAACGACTTTGACGACTCGATCTAATCTAAATTGTAGAGGAGTTTGCCCATTCTAAAAAGAAAAGAACGATCTCTAAGACGTGGTATGGTGCACTCATCGTCGTAATCTTATCAAAAAGTTATTGGGGACGCCCTCGTTAAAAGGGCGTACTACTTAAACTCCGTTAAGACAAAAGTAATATCTACATTCTTATTTTTATATGTAAGTTTTTTTTTAAAATTGTTTTAATTTGATTGCATTTATGATAGTTTTATATATATATATATTTTGTTTTATTATTAAATTAATTTTTCATTATACTTTTGCATATGTGTGAATTATTATATTTTTATATTATTTTTTTTTTTTTTTTATTAATTTTAAAAGATCAATCTTATTATTATTATTATTAAATAAATTATAAATATTATATTAAATTAAATTTTCATTATACTTTTGCATACGTGTGAATTATTATATTTTTATATTTTTTTTTTTTCATTAATTTTAAAAGATCAATCTTATTATTATTATTAAATAAATTATAAATATTATTATTAAATTAATTTTTCATTATACTTTGCGTATATGTGAATTATTATATTTTTATATTATTTTCTTTTTTTTTTTGCATTAATTTTAAAAGATCAATCTTATATTATTATTAAATAAATTATAAATATTATTATTAAATTAATTTTTCATTATACTTTTGCATACGTGTGAATTATATATTTTTATATTATTTTCTTTTTTTTTCATTAATTTTAAAAGGTCAATCTTATTATTATTATTAAATAAATTATAAATATTATTATTAAATTAATTTTTCATTATACTTTTGCGTATATGTGAATTATTATATTTTTATATTTTTTTGTTTTGTTTATTAATTTTAAAAGATCAATCTTATTATTATTATTAAATAAATTATAAATATTATTATTAAATTAATTTTTCATTATACTTTTGCATACGTGTGAATTATTATATTTTTATATTATTGTTTTTTTTTCATTAATTTTAAAAGATCAATCTTATTATTATTATTAAATAAATTATAAATATTATTATTAAATTAATTTTTCATTATACTTTTGCATATGTGTGAATTATTATATTTTTATATTATTTTTTTTCGTTAATTTTAAAAGATCAATCTAATGGAAATTACTGATAAATTTAGATAATTTCTTTTATTTTTTCTTATTTTCGAACAATGGTATCATACGTTATTTTTGATAATATAATTTTGATACAAAATAATTCAATAAATGTTCGCGGCAAAATGTAATTTAATATATTGTAACGAATTTCATTTGCGAATATATAATTAATTAATATATATATAATGTGAAATGATTTATATTATACGTAGATGTATCGATGATAATTCGTAATTGGGAAATGCTTTTACGGTGATACATAAAATACATTTTTATGATTCTTATTTGTATAATACAAAAAAGGGAACAAATTTGTAAATTAATTTTTACAATTGTATCAAAAATAAAATACACACACATTTCTTTGGCTTTTCGATACGACACAAACAACTTTTCTATTAAATTTATTTTCAATTTAACTTTCCAACGAAATTTCTCATTTACGAATATATAATTCAATAAATATATATATAATATAATAAAAAATAATTTATTACACGAGAGAGAGAGAGAGACGTATCGATTTGTAATAAAAAAAAAACAAAAAGAAAAAAATTACTTTACATTTACTTTTACATTATTTACTTTTTACATATACATTATTACGAGATTCTTATTTCAATTAAATAAATTTGTCATTGTATCAAAAAAATAAAAATCATCAGCACCGATTTTTCTTATCACATTTATACGAATATCGCTAATGTAAGGTAAAAGAAAAAAAATATCACGATATACTTTGACCTTTTTCTTTTTTTTTTTCTTTTTCCTTTACCGAGATGTTAAGTTTGCAAATCGTATCGCATAAATTTTCATTTCGATCGTATTTTCTCTCTCTCTCTCTTTCTCTATTACTTGCTTGCTTGTTTGCTTGCACATTCTCTCTCTCTCTCTCTCTCCCTGGTTCTGTGCATTTTCAATTTCCATTTGTACACCACCACGGAAACACGAACGGCCACGCTAGAGATTGGCGCCTGGTATAAATTCATTTGCATATTCCAAGCCTCGAGACAATCGAATTCAATTATAATGCCTCACCAGAGGTGATCGCTGAACTACAAGCACATCGAAATCGAACTGTGGTGGTACGTTTCCGTAATTAATAGATGCCAAGAAAAGAAAAGAAAATGAAAAACTAAAAAGAAAATGAAATATAATAGATAAACCACACTAAAGAAAAGAAAAAGAAAGAAATGGTTATATAACACCATTAATATTATTCATTCCCCTTCCCCCTTCCCCTTTCTCCTGCCCCACCCCCATCCAAACCCCATTCCCGATTACTTTTTCTTTTTAATCTCAATCTTTTCCATCTTTTCGAGGAAAAAAAAAGTGTCAAATAAATTTGTTGGTTTTGCAGATTTGCATCGATGGGAAGAAAGTGATTAAAAAGAAATGTGATGAATTATTAATACCTAAACGAAATAATACGATTTTACGAGATAGGTATTATTATGTTTGTGATTGTTATATGAAATACCAATTGAATTCCGCAGAAACGTAAGGGAATAATAAACACAAGCCACTAAATTAATTTCTAAACTCAATGATATTGTGTATTGGGCACTTAACAACTGACGTTTACACGAGTCTCTCGATAGATCGTTTACAGTAGCCAATAAACTGTACTTCTGTATAGGAGACTTTAATATACTCACTTTCTAACACACACACACACATACACACATAGAGAGATATATAATATACACATAGACTTTCTCTCTCACTTGGAAATGTCTCTGAGGAATTTGTTAATAAGTTCTTGAATAATCGATCAGATTGAAACGACAATGTCCACACACACACACACAAACACACGTATACAGATGGGTAAGAACGTGTTTGTTAAAGTCAACAAGACAGAAATGAAAATGAAGGTTAGTTAATTATAATTACACCCTGAGATTAAATCTTTGGTTAGTGTAATAGTAGTAGTAATAGTAGTAATAGTAGTCGTGTAAACCTTGCCCATGTTATTAGGTGTTAACAATCGGTTTATGTTCTGGGATAAGCTTTACCTAGATCCAAAAGTAAACATGTCCAAATCGGAAGTTTTCCCCGTTCCTAGTGCAATGCAAACAACCGTATAATACTACAGGGTGACCTAGAAGAAACCGATATTGGATTTTACCCCGTTCGGTGATGATCTCCCTTAAGGGGTTATACGCAGTTGCGAGGCTCGAAAAAGACGTATTTTCATGAATTTTGTCTAGAAACAGTTTTTATTTCTCAAACAAAAGTGATGGTAATTCAAATAGAGCCAACTTTTGAGAATACAATAGCGCGTCGATTATGTAAAAATATTAATCTGTACCGCTCCTGTAGATGATTTCCTGAACGTCCTCTAAAAAAAGACGTTTGGCGGTGATCTTCATTTTGGCGGTTTGGATTATTGAAATTAAAAAATATGGTGGATTCTTTCAAAGGATAGATTAATGCAGGTATTAAAACCAAGGAATAATAAAAATTTTGATTTTTGACAAAATGGCGTCTATTTGAAAAAAAGTTGTTGCTTTTGACTAAAATTTTCGCTCTAAATTGTTACAAAAAAATAGTAATAAATTTTTTAAAAATTATTCCTTATACTTAATACCTGAAGAATATATCTAAGAAGATTGTGTAAAAATTCGAAACCGATCGGTTAAGCAGTTTTTGAAAAATCGAGATCACCGACTTTGAAAATTCCGTTTTGAGAAAAACGCGTTTAAAGTTTGAAAGAGACGTTTACGCATAGTTAAAAATGTTTGTTTGCAGCTTACATGAAGTGAAGAATATTTGTCGAATCGATTTGAAATTTTCATAGAATATACTTAAATATATGTACATTCCGAAAATGAAAAAAAAAAAAAAATCGATATTTTAAAAAATTCTAACTGCGTATAACCCCTTAAAAAAGCAAAGAAAATCACGAAAAAATTTTCCTTTGTCTAAATAACCAATTGTTTCTTTTTCTCAAGTCAAACTTTCAACGATGATTCGACGATTCGAACACTTGAGTTATTTTTTAAACAGGAAAAATATAAAATTCGTATATTCTTGTTTTCTTTTTCTCATCGATTAAGATCTTTCGCATTAAATCGAATTGAATCGAGAATACGTCAAAAGTAGACATTTTTTTTTAAAATGAATAAACCCAAGATACGTTCTCGTTTATCTACGAGTGTTGGTAACGTATCGTTCGATTAACTAAAACGCGTTCGTTCACACGTGTGTGCGTTATCTGAACAAGCTGCTTAATGCTGATTTTATGCATGTCAGTCATGTAAAGACCTAATCGAACAGCCTGTGATACATTGTAGTAACTCTCTCTCTCTCTCTCTCTCTCACACACATACACACATACACAGAGACAGACAGAGACAGACAGACAGACAGACAGACTCTCTCACACTTGAACTTTAATTTCGATATTCAAGCTGTTCGTAACACGATTGACGGATAAATTGCAACGCTGATAATTATATCAAAAAATCAAAATCACTCTTAAGTTTTGATATCATTTAATAAATTCTAACTAATAACTTGTATCTTTAACCGATAAAGTAATACAAGTTTATACAAATGATCAACTTGTCTATTTAATACTTACTCTCAACTACTAACTAACTAACGAAGATTAATAATAATTATCTGAGAAAGTAAATGTGTATATGTGTGTGCGTGTGTGATGGTGTGAGAAAATACGTGTATTATTTTAAACTCGTAATTAATGCGATTACAATTTAATACATTCGATTAGTAGCAGTAAACCTTCTCCTCCCCACTCCCCCCTTTAGTAATTTATACACATAGTCTCGAATACTATGAAATAGAAAAAGGAATAAAATAGAAAAGTCTTATGATAAATTATATTAATAATTATCAACGAGAGGTGATATATACACTGGTTGTAAGACATTGAAGTATCTTCATCGTCTCTTATACTCTTCTCGCATACTTTATTTCTCTCTTACTCTTACTTAATAATAATAACAAGAAGAAAAATAAGAAGAAAGTAAAAGAAAAGAAAAGAAAAGAAAAGAGAAAGGGGATCGTCGAAGCCAAGGCATGTGGCAAAGTACAGTAGACACTTTGGTAATGGTGGCTGGGTGGCGTGACGAGATTGCCGATGCTATCAGGTGTATCTCCGCTGATGAAGGTTGTAACCTCGGCCGGACCCCATTTATTAAAGCCTGCCTGCCTGCCTGCCTGCCTGCGTCTCGAGTCCTAGCTCTTCAAGAGTAGAAGAAGAAGAAGAAGAAGAAGAAGTAGAAGTAGAAGAAAAGGGGTTCGGGAAGAGGGAAAAGTGGGGTGGGGAGTGGTGGTTAAGATTGTTACTAGAAGTCTCGAGAACTTGTAGTTGGGTTGGTTGCAACCACAGGCCCCCCTAGAACCTTGCTTAAGGAGTCGTGAGTCTGCCTGCCTTTCGAATACAACGAAGAAGAGAGTGAGAGAGTGTGTGTGTGTGAGAGAGAGAGAGAGATAGATTGTAATCAGTCATATTGGTCGGACACACCTCGGATATATGTGCTTGACCATCTGGCACGTAGCACTGGACTTTTGCTAAAGAAAGAGAGAGAGAGAGAGAATATGTCAACGCGAGTAGTATGTGGGCTCGTGGTAATAAAAAGAGATAGAAAGAGAGGGAAGAGAACTAACGGTTGTTTCTCGTTGTCTTTGATGTGATATTCTAGAAGACGAGTTCATTTCTTTTTTCATTTTTTTATACGAAGTTATAAGGATGTATTTTAAATGGTTGAGTTTGGAGAATTTTAGTATTGTTTGATAAGAACACAGTTGTGTTAACTTTTGACTCTTTTGTTTGTTACATTTTCAAAAAAAATGAACGTGAAATTTGATATAGAAAATCATTTACCCTTTTATTATCTCACCCTAAAGCAACTTGAATGGTTCATGTGTATCATGAGCTACCTTGACCACACCTTTTTTATTATTTGAAGTATCTAAAAGTACAATAATTTCTATTAAAAGTTGAAGTTCGTAGGATTATATTTTGTTAGGTACTAACATAGTTGTTAATTTAATCCTTAATCATTTTATTCTTAACTTTCTTCTACCCTTAGTCAATTTTATCAAGAAAAAAAGTCAAACGTTTAAATTACATGTAGAAAGTAATTATAATCCTTCTCCAGGTAATTTGGAAGGTAGATTTGCATTATGACCTAACTTACCCCACACCCATTTTACTGTATAAAAGTATAATAATTTATATTAACAATTAAACTTTTGGAATTATATTGTTAAGTATGAACACAATCGTTCTTTTTATTTTTAATGTAAAGAATCTTACGTTACTTTTATCAAATGAAAAATAAAAAAATAAAAAGAACGTGAAATTCGATATAGAGAATCATTCCCCCCTCCAACCCCCCACCCCACACCCCTGAGCAACTTGAAAGGTAGATGTGCATTACGGGTTGGGTTCGTTTTAGTAGCTCCGACCACACCTTTCTTCTTACTCGCGGACGCGAAGGTATTTTCTTTCTTTTATTTATTTTTATCTAACTATCTTTCTATCTATCTATCTATCTAGCTAGCTAGCTAGCTAACTAACTATCTATCTAACTATTATATCTATTATATCTATCTCCATTTTTTTTCCTCGTGTGCTTTTTCTCACGCAATCTTTTGCTTCCCTAGGCCTCGTTCTTGGAATAACTCTAAAGGAAAGTTGATGGGTGACGTTGGCAAACGAGATAGACCCTTGCCATTGAAACCGTTGCCCGTTATTATCACTTTTCAACTCTTTTAATCGAGGACACAAATCTTAATGCACATTAACGTTCTAACATTATTTCTACGTTAATTAATATCATTCGTTATCTATCATAACGTGTTTCTTTTTTTGTTTTTTTTTTTTTTTTTTTTTTTTTTTTAGTTAGAACTGTTACGATGATATGAAAATATACGAGAGAATGATTATGTTTATTAATGATAATTACGCACGATTTTTTCTTCTCTTACTATTAAGTTGAAAAATAAAACTTGAAAGGAAAAAAAAGATTGTTTTTTTCTTTTACTGAGAAGTAATTTAATCGTTGAAAGATTATTTAACGTTAAACATAATTATTTACTAGTACGATCGGTTTTCAAATGAAATCGTTTGAAAAAGAAAACATCGCGTGGAAATGTTTTTTTCTTTTCTTTTCTAAATTACACAAAGTTCATTTATAATTTTCAATTAATAATTGCTAAATTAACCATACAACAAATTCAATTCAATTGCACAATTTACCAAAACTTCTTACATTATATTTAATTCCTACCCCATTTCAATGAACTCAAACCTTATATTAACACTAACAATAATAATAATTATTGAAAATAGAGTTAAATGTTATTTTTTGTCTTCTTTTTTCTAAATTACACAAAGTCCATTTATAATTTTATATTAATAAACGTGAAATTAACCATACAACAAATTCAATTCAATTGCACAATTTACTTATATCCAAAACTTCTTACATTATTTTTAATTCCTACCCCATTTCAATGAATTCAAACCTTATATTAACAATAACAATAATAATAATTATTGAAAATAGAGTTAAATGTTATTTTTTCTTTCTTTTTTTCTTTTCTAAATTACACAAAGTCCATTTATAATTTTATATTAATAAACGTGAAATTAACCATACAACAAATTCAATTCAATTGCACAATTTACCAAAACTTCTCACATTATATTTAATTCCTACCCCATCTCAATGAATTCAAACCTTACATTAACAATAATAATTATTAAAAATAGAGTTAAACATCGTATTTCGAATGATCCTAATTTTACAGATTACGATTAAACGATGAATCCTTGATTCGTAAAGGAAATATAAATCACTATTAATAAAACCAAAAAATCAATATGATTATCTTACTTAACATGATTGAGTAGGTAAGTAGCGGGACAGGGGGAGGGGTAGGGGGTAGGGGGGAAGGGGGTAGCCTCTTCGAAGGCAAACTATCCGTTCAAGCAGCCACACCTTTCTTCCAAGATAGAAAGAGAAGGAGATAGATGCATCATGCGAGTTAGGTAGACGACGTGCATAACGCAAACGGCGGCTTGTCTTATTCTCGAAAGGAAAACGAGTCGACCAAGCAAGCAAGCAAGCAAGCAAGCAAGCAAGCAAGTAAGCAAGTAAGCAAGTAAGCAAGAGGATACTGGATGACACTCGTAACCAAAGAAAATCCTCGCGATGACTCTCCGTGGTGCACTTACTTCACGGGAATAAGGTATCTCGAGGACGTAAGGTATACGCGAGAGAGATAAGAGACTTCTTAGAGTAACTACGAAAGCTGGAACGACCTCGTTACACCCGTTAAAGTAGGAAGAGAAAGAGAGAGAGAGAAAGAGTTAATAATAATAGTAGTAATAATAATAATAATAATAATAATAATAATACGTCGAGCGGATGTAACGACGTAGTACTATAGCACATTTACATTATTCATGGAATAAAAAAAAAATATTTTTCACGAGATGATACTAAGTATAAGATCGTTGTACGTAAGATATATATTTTTTTTGAATAAGTTCAAAAAAAGATTGAAAAATAATTCCAATTTTTGTTGCTGGTACACGTGTTTTATATGAAATGTTTTTGCGCATGGTTATTATTTCTTGTGTATGTATGAATAATCATTTTTTTTATTTTTTATTTTCATTAGAATGATGGTTTGTGATTTTTCATTGGGTGGGTTTCAAGTATTTTGCACATCAGTGTTATATATATATATTAATTATTAATATGTAATATAATTATTAATATATATATATTCATGAGCTATAATTATTATTTCAATGCTTATATGATACAATGCTATAATATTTCATTATTTCATTACATTCATAATTGTCATAAGATATATTTGGTTAAAGAAGTATTAAACAATATAAAATCAATCGTTTTATTATTTTTTCTTGGTGGATCACTTATGTTATCGAACGTTTGTGCATTTATTTATTTTTTATTTATTTAATAATATTTTATTGACCCTATAGAGCCTAGGCTCCCTAAAGGCCATTAATTACAGTAAAGTACAATATAATGTATAGATAAAACAAAACAAAAATTAAAATTATGTAATTATTATTAAACTTATCATTATATTAGTAGTAACGCATAGTATGTAGATAAATGTAAAAAGAAAATAGTAAATAATAAATAAATAAAATTATTATTACATATATTATATATTATATTATGCATTATTATTATATAATAATTGTCATTTTGATATTGATATTTTATAAAAAAATAACTGAGTAATCTAAAATATTTGATTTAATAAATATATCATTATATTTAAAGAGAAAGATGTGTGTGATAAATAAAATAATCTACATAATGTCTTGAATAATACCGTAAGTAGAAAATAATTTTTAACAGAGAAGCGGCATGCAAAAGTCATTTAGATAGATACTCGTCAAAATTTGTCCTCTGGCAATCCCCTTATCGAATAAATCCTCTTTACATAATGAATCGCATAATTCCACCTCTCTTCGTCGCTCAATTATCGCCTAACAGGCTTCCTTTATTTCTTTTACTTTTCCTTTTTATCATACTTTCTCTTCTTCTTCTTCTTCTTATCTATCCGTTCCAAGTGGTGGAAATGCAAAAAGTCAGAATAATAAAACTGAGTGCGGTACACTTTTATTTTTTATTTGTTTCTTTAAAAAAAAAAAAAGAATCTCTCAAATCAAATCAAATCAAATCAAACAATCGTATATTTAAATATATTGCATTTAAAATAATTCCAATGTACACAAGCGAGTGTTTGATTTGCATATATACATAACCGTAGAGTTTGAGAATACTTCGCGAAATTACGTTTAAAAAAGAAGAAGAAGAATAAAAAAGAATAAAAAAGAATTGAAAAAAAAAGAAATACCAAAGAGGGGTTGAACGCAGTATACCACAAATACACAAATTCATATACACGTATATGCACGTACACAATGAAGAATAACCACGACGATGACGAGTACGATAGGGTCTTTGGGTTTTCTCCTAGCATACCTTCGTACTTTTTTTCGGAGCGGCCAAGTGTCTCTCTTATGACCGGGAAGACGCCGTTATGAATTATGCAACGACCAATTAATAAAATTCTAATCACACTCGGCTCGTCGGCCCTCCTTTGCCACCACCACCATCCCCCTTCACCCCACCCCACACCCACACCTCACCTCACCTCACCTTCGTCGTCTTTTTATAAACGAAACTCTTCGTCGATCAGGAATACCTTGAAAGCATTCTAAATAACCTTTAGAATTGATCGTGCCATCTCGATTATAAGATGAAAGAAAATCTAACTAACATTATTCAAAATAATGTCGAATAAAATCAAAGAAAAATCATCATCCCCTCCCTTAAAAATAAATTACCTTCGTTATTATTCTTCTTTTCTCTACACATTTCTTTTTATTATTTATTTTATACACATTTTTATCTTAACACTTTAAACAAGAATAACACAAACGAGATCAAGAAAAATCAGTTATTGTTAATTCCAAAATTTATAAATATTTCTTTCATTATTTTATAATAATTTACGAACATTGTTTGTGAACAAATGATTGATTAGATTAAAGGATTTAATATTTACGTAACTAAAAACCAACACATTTTCAAAAATAATATATATAGTAATGAAATATGTTTAATGAGTCAAATCTAGTGTTAAATAATTCCCCCACTTTCCTTCCCTACTCCCTCAAAAATAAAGGAAACGAAATTACCTTCGTTATTATTCTTCTTCTCTATACACATTTCTTTTTATTATTTATTTTATACACATTTTTATCTTAATACTTGAAACAAGAATAACATAAACGAGATCAAGAAAATCAGTTATTGTTAATTTCCAAAATTTATAAATATTTCGTTCATTATTTTATTATAATTTACGAACATTGTTTGTGAACAAATGATTGATTAGATTAAAGGAATTAATATTTACGTAACTAAAAACCAACACATTTTCAAAAATAATATATATAGTAATGAAATATGTTTAATGAGTCAAATCGAGTGTTAAATAATTCCCCCACTTTCCTTCCCTACTCCCTCAAAAATAAAGGAAACGAAATTACCTTCGTTATTATTCTTCTTCTCTCTACGCGCTTATTTTTATTTATTTTATACACATTTTTATCTTAATACTTTAAACAAGAATAACATAAACGAGATCAAGAAAAATCAGTTATTGTTAATTCCAAAATTTATAAATATTTCGTTCATTATTTCATAATAATTTACGAACATTGTTTGTGAACAAATGATTGATTAGATTAAAGGATTTAATATTTACGTAACTAAAAACCAACACATTTTCAAAAATAATATATATAATAATGAAATGTGTTTAATGAGTCAAATCGAGTGTTAAATAATTCCCCCACTTTTCTACCCTGCTCCCTCAAAATAATGTTTCTCTCTTATCTCCAACGTTTCAGGTACCTAAACCATAGAAGAAAATTGAACAACAACAAAACATCCGTTTAAGAGTCGAGTAACGTTAATGTTACTCATACTTCAAAGAATAAGTAGTAGTACATGTGTCAGTATGCTCTGATAAATCATATTCCCCACGCCCTTCAACATTTTTATCCTTACTCATATTTTTTCCCCCACCCCAACCCCCATCTCTCTCTCTCTCTCGGTTACCCTTCTTTCTTCGGTACTTCATCTTTTTCTTTTTCATCCTTTTTTCTTCTTCTCATTCGTGATTGCTGGACCTCGACCGAGATGCATTTTACCGCGAGATGCATTTGCATCGCGAAAAATGGCGGCCCCGTACTTGTGAAACCTTCTCTCTCTCTCTCTCTCTTTTTCTTGTTCTTTTTGATTCTTTCTTATTCTATCCCTGTTAAAGTAATCCGCCCACCCACACCCGTTTTCCTCAGCGGGTTGTCCGTGCCAAGGCGGGGATCCCCATTGTCGTGATTTCGACCTCGAAGCCGATCGTTCGTGTCGGTAACAAATGACGTTGCATGTTTCTACTCTTCTACGGGTTGGATGTCACTCGATATCAGAAGTATAGATCGTCTAGAACGCATAAGTCGGCAAGGGGGGAAGGAAGGGGAAGGGGAAGGGTGTGGTGCACTCGTGCAAAACGTGATTTAGCTCGTTACCGGTTGGATTCCCTTACAAAAATTCTATATCCCTTTTCTTATTTCAAAAGGGAATAGTTCGGAATGGATGAATCGATGATGATAGAATAAAACATTTCTTGACAATAATAATAATAATAAATAAATAAATAGGATATCGAGTAATAAAAGAATGTTCAGAGTAAGAAGAAGAAGAAGAAATAACGATTACAGTTTTATTACCAACGTTTTTTCCGAACACCCTTTAGATGGATAGATGGATTATTTTCTTAAGAGTGGGTGGAGATGATGATAGTTCATATTTGTAATACAATAGGTGTTACGTCTCCTTTTTTTTTTTTCTTTTTTTGCCTTTTTTTCTTTCGCATCAAACGCATTTCAATGGAAATCAAACGTATCATGTTCTTTTGTTTTATATATAACTTCCCCCCTCCCCCTTTTACGATTTATTTCCTACACTCGTATTATTTTTCAATCTTCATTTAAATTCATGATATTCGATCTTTCGTAAAAATCTTTTCTTCTTCTTCTTCTTCTTCTTATTATTATTATTATTATTATTATTATTTCTATTGATATCGTTTCGTTAATGTATACTTGTCATAATTATCGTATCAATTACGATATATTATATTTAAATGTAAAATTTTGAGATACACGATACGAAATTTTTTCGAATATTTAAAAAATTCAATAATAATTTTAAAATTAGAATATTATAAATATCTTTCTCGTAAGAAATTTAGCGACCCTTTTCTATAAAACATAATACAATGCGATTAATATTTTCGTATTTTAATCGTTAATAATGTGAAAATTTCATAATATGTTTAAAAAACTAGAATTGATAACCACATTTCGTGTTATATTTAATGCAATTTCACGAATAAGTATACAAATCTTATTTCTAAAATCCAATAATAAAAAAAAACTGGTGTGTGTACTTATGTACGCACGTAAGAAGTTATACTTCTTTGCCGTACCAAAACGAACATAACCTCAATAGCCTCAAAAATAACTTCAAAAAAAAACTTCAAAGAAAAGAAATAACTTAAAAAAAAAAATAATTATTATATATATATTTTATTTTATTTATTATATTTTATTATATTTTATTATATTTTTTATTATATTAATTTTTATTTTTTATTATATTATTTATTTTTTTATATATATAATATATTTATATATTATATAAAATAAAATATATATTATTTTAATATAATATATTCATATATATTATTTTTTTTATACTTCTTTGCCGTACCAAAACGAACATAACCTCAATAACCTCAAAAATAACTTAAAAAAAAAAAGAAAGGAAACATATTTTCAATCGATCGATATATACATATATAAGAAAGAATACAAAACAAAAAAAACAAAAATATCAAAATATAGATCAGTCCACACTAAATATAAGAGAGATATATCGAATAACTTGACGCGTCAACAGCCATGGCGCGGTTACAGCATTAGTTCTCGCTTCGATCATTTAAGTAAAGCGGCGCTGCGTACGATTAGCATTTGGATGGGTGTCCCGCTTGAGAAAAAATGGGGGAAGAAGAAAAGAAGACAACTTCATGCCGTATACTTGAAACCGCTTTGCCGCGCTTTGTAAATACCGACAAACTTCATGGTGTCGTTTTTCCAGACGCTCGGAACAAAATCACTCCCCATTAAATTTTCCCCAACGCGCCAAAAGAAGTATAACTTCAATAATAATAATAATCAAAATCAAGAGCTTAAAGATTCAAATAAACGTCTTAAATTTTATTAAATTGAAAAAATGAAATTTAAAAATTTAATTAAATGAATAAGAAAGAGTTATTACAAAAATTGCAATTAAAAAATCACGAAAGATTTGATAAAAATGTCATTTTGCGTGTCTACGTAGAGCATAATTGTGGTGCTAAAGCAAGCACCACTACTACTAACTACTAACGAGTGAGTTGTTTGGTTGAAAACGTGTACCACTCGAGTAATAGTCATCTCGGACGCCCACTTGCCTTTTACTTCCGCTAGCTGTGCACGTCCAGAAAGAAAGACAATGTAAAAAGCACTAAAGTGTGTACTGCAGATGAGAGGACGAACGATCTATATGGAGATGATGCAGCTTCAGAATGTTGCCCCTGTTGTTAACTCTCTGTTTCTATATCTAAACCATATCCACCATTTATAACTTTACACTTCCGCGATAAATTCACATTTTATTTTTCCCTTTTTTTTCTCCCCTCCTCTTATTTTCTTTCCTTTTTTTTTCTTTATTTAACACTACGATTATTGTACTCTGTGTTAATTTAATTCTGCATCGGATAGATGCAACGAGATATGTTATTTTTTTTTTTATTTCTCTTTCGAGATGCAGTTAAGAATTTATTTGAAAAAAAAAAAATAGTAAAAGAATTACCTTTCGTGAATTTATTAATTACGGTAACGTATTAACGTTTAACAAACATAATCCAAATGTTTCTTTTTATTGTATTTCCATTTCGATACAGTTACGAATTTTTATTTGGAAAAGAAACTACCTTTCGTGAATCTATTAGGTGAATTAGGTGAGTTCGAAAAATACTATGATATTTTATTTAGATCAAATGAAAGTTTTAATCGTTATATTTAATCAGATTTAATGTATAATCTTAATAAAAAATAAATAAACGAGTTAAATAATTAAATAATCCATTTAATATAATATTTTTTGACAATTTTCGTAAACGTCAAAGTTTATACATTGGTCACATAAAATATATTTCACGAATATGTATATAATATAATTTAAACAAAAAAATAAGTAGCTATATCATGCACAACTCTTAACTTTCACACGTATGTATACTTTATAGAAGACCATTTTATCTTTATAACTTCGTACGTAAAGGATTTTATGACTTAGCATTCACGCGCTACATAAAACCTGGTTCGGAATGGGAAGAGGAGAGTAGAGGGGGGTAAGGGGTAGGAGGATGAGGAAGAGGAATCGTTATATTATTTTAGGTTTGTCCTATTCTCGTCAAAACGATCCTATTAAACCTCGGGCTGTTGCATTTTCCGATCCTACGTAGTACATAGTCCTTCCTATTTTCTGAAACTCACGGATCACAGGACAGTTTATGTCAACAGTTGTAACATTTAAACCCTGTGATCCTCGGTTAATACGGTAGTCATTAATTAATGATACTCAACTCGAAAACCTCTTTATTATCTTATTTATGGTTATTTACACGAATTATCTATGTTAAGATTCTCATTCAAACACATACATTTATTTTATGTGGCTTTAGACGATAAAATATTCAATAAAATTACTAGAAAAATCTCTTATCATAGATCAATGGTTGAAACAGATTTGTTTTTTCCTTTTTTACGTTTTCAAATTATAACGAATAAAATATTACGAATAAATTATATAATAAATAATATTATTAATATTATTATATAATAAATAATATTATTAATATTATTATATGATAAATAATTCGTAATTATTACGAATAAAAATATTATTTAAGTATAATTTTCTGACGATAAAATATTCAATAAAATTACTAAACAAATCTCTTATCATAGATCAATGGTTTAAACAGATTTGTTTTTTATTTTTACGTTTTCAATTTCAAATATAATACATCATAATATTATTACGAATAAAAATATTATTTAAGTATAATTTTCTGACGATAAAATATTCAATAAAATTACTAAACAAATCTCTTATCATAGATCAATGGTTGAAACAGATTTGTTTATTTTACGTTTTCAATTTCAATTATAATACATCATAATATTATTACGAATAAAAATATTATTTAAGTATAATTTTCTGACGATAAAATATTCAATAAAATTACTAAACAAATCTCTTATCATAGATCAATGGTTGAAACAGATTTGTTTCTTTTACGTTTTCAATTACAAAAATTATAGATCATAATTATTACGAATAAAAATATTATTTAAGTATAATTTTCTGACGATAAAATATTCAATAAAATTACTAAACAAATCTCTTATCATAGATCAATGGTTGAAACAGATTTGTTTCTTTTACGTTTTCAATTTCAAAAATTATAGATCATAATTATTACGAATAAAAATATTATTTAAGTATAATTTTCTTAAAAAGAAAAATAGACAAATAATAAAATGTTACTTCTATTCATTTATCTTATTCAATCGTTCGAATAAAATTCTAATACTATATTTCAAATAAATTCAACACTATCGTATTAAACTATACGCTTAGACACGATAAAATTCGATCTATCTTAAAAAAAAGAAAAGAAAGAAAAAGAAAAAGAAGAAGAAAAAGAAGAAGAAGAAGAAAGTATTTCATCGATAGACGAAAGAAGAAAGTGCTATTTCGTGTTAGGTGAAACGTAAATAAACGAGAGTATCGAAGTATCGTCGTGTCTACGATACGAATCGAAAGAGAAAGAGTGGAAAAAGAAAATCTCGTAAATCTCAAGTAGTACAAGTCAATAATTTCTCCGACCCAAATCTTATTCCGCTAACTTGGCCAACGTTGAGATATCGTGTCGTACTAAAAGACACACTCTGTGGGTGGTAAAGGGAGAAGGGAGTAAGGGATGGTAAAAGGGAATGGGGAATTTAGAAACGTTTTCACGAATGACTAGTTTCAACTATTTTCAACGGATTGTCTCTAGTATGTGTAAGTATACCTTTACGGTTCCCCTTTAAATGTTCTATGGGATTTCTCTCCATCTCGTGTGCTTAAACGGATTCTCTAGTTGTTACTTCGTGATAAATACAACAAGAACACTACACCGTCGGTTTTTGTTCTATCTTTGTCTATCTATCTATCTATCTATCTATTTATTTATTTATCTATTCGTTATTCGTTTCTCACAAATAAATTCTTACGAGTAAAACGATTTCAATGTAATCCGTAAATCACGAGTTTTTAATCTGTTCTAATATGGTGCATACATTCTACGAGAATATAATCATACCATTTGAATTTTACTTATTTTAAATATCAGGTGAATGATAAATGTTTAGATTATGTTTTATTAAACGATAGTATTCGATTATTTTATGAAACACACGACGATGATTAATGGTAAATTACGTGATTTCTTTTATCTTGTAAATTGAACTTCTCTTTATCGTTACTTTTGCGTTTATCTTTTGCAAACTTTTTGACAAACGGAAATGTTTAAACGTAAGATCTGTAAATTACGAGTTTTTATGGGAAATGAAAATTCAAAGTTTCTCGTTACAAATTTACTTTTATAACGAACGACGAATGTGTCCTGATATTCGATATTTTCCCCATAATAATCGCGATTGTATATTTATCGATTTTATTCGTACGAAAAATTGTGATAAAAAAGGTAAATTATTTGTTTTCCTTGTTTTTCAATTCTTTTTCTATTTCTTCGCGATCGAACTTCTTTATCGTTACACCTGTTTATCTTTTTAATCAATCTTTTGAGAATGTAAAAAAAGAAAAAGAATAAAAGGATAAAAAGATCGTTGGAACACACGTACACACACACAGACTGAAACAAAACCGTATCGATTCGAAGCTTATAACCCATCTTGCGGCTTCGTGTAAACACGTTTTCTTGCTTGTTACCTAACGACGAAAGGAAGGTACGTTCGTGTTCCAACGGTTTATTTCCTCTTTTCATACTTTCTTTTCATTCTTTCTATCTTTTTTATTTTTCCCCCTTCTTCTTCTTCTTCTTTAACCAATTTTTTTCTTCTCACCTCAAGTATGCGGTCAGAACGTTATAGAACATAGAAATAATCCAAAATAACAAAATCATAAGCCGCGTTATAATTCCTGATACTTCGTGGTTATCATCATACATTCTAACCCTACTATAATAATAATAATAATCATATTTCTCAACGAAAAAATATCAAAGATCATTTCCACATACGAAAGTATTTTTTTTTTTTAATTTTTAATATACGATATACGTATGTGTGTAATATATACATATACCGTATACATATTTGAATACAATAAAATAATATCAAATCAAATCATATAGTAATCGTTAAAAAATTCTAAATGATGTATACCTCGAATCTGTTACGAATTTATTCAAACACACAAACACACACACACAGACACACTCATTTTATATCTTTTTGTATCTTTATACAAAATTGTATACTTTATTTATTGTATACTTTTGTATCCTTCATGATTTTATTTGATTTTATTTTTCCAAACTTTAAACTTCATGCTAGCTAGAGTCATAATTATAACTCGAAGCGACGAGGACGATTTGCGTTAGTGGTCAGAAAATATACACAAGCAACAAACACATGCACGTATACACGTATACATACTGGAGATAGATACCAGAGGTACATCGAACAAATGGCTACTATTCGTCCCTTGAAAACCGTAATACGCGCGTCTGCCTAGTTGTCCAGTCTAACATACACACATACACACATACATACATTCACATACATATATATATACTTATATAGGAGTTTAGTGACAAAGAGTAGTATCTTCCCTTGTATTCCCTTTAGCTTCTGCGGCACGCGTGCGCGAGCGAGCGAGTACGTTGAATGTGACTTCTGGGTGGTAGATCGTAATTACCATAAGTCGTGAAATATGACTTCATGATGACGTGCTCGGTAGGACAAATGGAACAGCCGGCGACGACCAGTAATGTCGTTCTCGTTACTACTACTACAACTACTACTACTACTACTACTACTACTAGCTTTACTATCCCCTCTCGCCCTTCTACCCTTTCCCTTCTCCCCTTCTTCATCCTCTTATTCTATCCTTTCCATTTTATCTCATTTTCTAACTACCATCTTTGAAAAAGGTTAGTAAGGATGTTAATATCACGCGTGTCATTTGGTTTGCACGTGTGTCTCGTACGTTATAGTGGTGAAAAGTATCAATTCAATTTTCCACACGTTCATGCATTTTATCATACCACTTGATTATTTCATTATAATATTTTGTTCTTTCGAGTTATCACGTTGGAAGGAAGAGTAATATGGTACTGGGGATATGCTAGTTAGATTATTATTAATTAAAAAATATATTCGATTAATACAACTCATGCAACTCATGCAAAAACACGAGATTTAATATAATTATCATTAAAAGTAAAGTTAATTGGGATTAAAGTTAACGTTTTCAATTGTTATTCGTACAGATTGATTTTTTCCAATACCACATTGTCCTCCCCCTTCAAACCCACCCCATAATCCACCCATACGTGTTTGTATTGTAAGAATGTAAATATCACGCATGGTTTGTACGTGTGTCGTACGTTCATGTGTTTTATCATACTACTTAATTATTTCATTATATTATTTTATTCTTTTAAGTTAGATTATTATTAATTAAAAAATATATTCGATTAATACAACTCATACAACTCATACAAACACGTAATTTACAGTAAAAGCTAAAATTCTCAATTATTATTCGTACAGATTGATTTCTTCCAAAACCAAATTGTCCTCCCACTTCAAACCCACCCCATAATCCACCCATACGTTTGTTATTCTCTTGTCATTGTCAGTAAACGTCATAAATATGTTTATTAACATCACTTTGACGTTTTCGTCTTTAATTATCCTTCCAACGCATCCCCCTTTTTGCAAAAGCTCTCTCGTAGACGATTTAAAGGGTCGTTAATTTAAAACGAGACGCTTTACGTGATCCCGAATTTGCAGGAAAAGTACTATTATACTGAAAACTATCTAATATTACTATACCGAAGAACTACAATGACGATGACGACGACGACGACGACGACTATGGTGGCGGCGGCGGCTTGTCTTTTACAAGCTTGCTTTGTTACAAACTTTGGATGTATGATAATACCGTTCTAACTGTATTAAACTGGTAAATGAGTTGTCGGCCGTTGCCGTTTCTGTCCTCCCTGTTCCTCTCTCATTCTATCACTCTCTCTCTCCCTCTCTCTTCGTAGAGAGATGCAACGAAAGTCTGACGAGAATGCAAATTACGTTCATTGTCCTCGCGGTGGGCTCGTTAATTCTTGTCTAGACGCCTCTATTATCTTCCTTCTTCCTTGCTTATGTTTTCTTGTTTGTATCTCACTCTCCTCCTCCCCCTTTACCCCCCTTACCTTTCCCCCTCTCTATCTTTCTCTATCCCTTTCTCTCATTTTATCACTTTATATCATTTATAGAATATATTTATCTCTAAGATGATTTTTAATTATGATATTACATAATAATAGAAATTTAGAATTAGAATTTAGAATTTTTGTTTGAAGTTATACTTCTTTTGGCGCGTTTGGGAAAATGTAATGGGGAGTGATTTTGTTCCGAGCGTCTGGAAAAACGACACCATGAAGTTTGTCGGTATTTACGACGCGCGGCAAAACGATTTCAAGTATACGGCATGAAGTTGTCTTCTCTTCTTCTTCCCCCCTTTTTTTCTCAAGCGGGTCACCCATCCAAGTACTAATCGTACTCAGCGCTGCTTTACTTAAATGATCGAGCGGGAACCAATGCTATCGCAGCGCCATGGCGGTTGACGCATAAAATAATTCGATATATCTCTCTTATATTTAGTGTGGACTGATATCTATATTTTGATATTTTCTTTTTCCTTTTTTTATTCTTCCTTATATGTAATATATCGATCGATTGAAAATATGTTTCCTTTCTTTTTTTTTTAAAGTTATTTTTGAGGTTATTGAGGTTATGTTCGTTTTGGTACGGCAAAGAAGTATAACTTCTTACGTGCGTACATAAGTACACACACCAGTTTTTTATTTTTTTTTATTCAATTAATAGAAATTTTGGTATCTTGGCAACTCACTTCTTTTACTTATAGGCTTATTTTGTTCTTTTTTTTCCCTCTCTGCCGTTTTTATTTTGTTATCTTTGTCCCTTTAAATTTTGATGATCCTCGTTACAAACAGAAATGTTTGTATTTCGACAACACACTTCTTCTACTTATAGGCTTATGATTTTTCTTCTTTATTTGTCTCCTTCCCCCTCTGCCGTTGTTATAATTCTTTTGTTTTTATCTTTTTGTCATGTTTCGTTAAAAATTTCATAAAAATTTATGTACGTATTATAAAAATATTCTATCACTTATTATAGGCTTTTAATTTCTTTTCTTTTATAAAAATGCTTGTTTTATTTATTTCTTTTTTCTTTTCTCCCCCCCTGCCGTTTTTAATTTTTTATTTTTATCTTTTTATCGTTGGATTCCTATTTCGTTAAAAATATCATAAAAATTTGTGTATCTTGGCGAGTATTATAAAAATTCTACCACTTATTATAGGCTTTTAATTTCTGTTCTTTTAAAAATATGTTTGTTTTATTTATTTCTTTTCTCTCCCCCCCCTGCCGTTGTTATAATTTTTTATTTTTATCTTTTTGTCGTTGGATTCCTATTTCGTTAAAAATATCATAAAAATTTGCGTATCTTGGCGAGTATTATAAAAATATTCTACCACTTATCATAGGCTTTTAATTTCTTTTCTTTTATAAAAATGCTTGTTTTATTTATTCTTTTTTTTTCTTCCCCCCCTGCCGTTTTTATTTTTTTGTTGTCTTTATCCCTTCAGATTCCTAAGATCGTATTCGTCGTCGTAGTCGTCGTAGTCGTCGGCATTCTATCCCCTCGAGGCACATACATCTTCCTAACAACGCACGTACCGATTCGGAGCGTGTTTCCTCGGGACATAAAACACGAGTTGTAAGACGTAAAACGGTAATCCCATTAGTCTAGGCACGTTCTTTCTTCCCGAGCTTTCGTTTCAACCTAGGGATACTATCTACGTTAACTCTAGTACTAGAAATAGTAGTAATAGTAGTAGGGTACCTACTATTTCTTTCAACAATTTTTCTATTCTTACCGATCTAACGAAAATATTTTTTCCCCTTTTTTTTAAACTAAAAATAATCTCAAAAGCATCTTCTAAATCTCATATGTGTGTGTGTGGCTGTGGGTGGGTGGGTGAGTGTATAAAAATGAATAAATGTCGACCACCGTCGTCTGTAAGCAAACGTCAAAGCATTACCTACTCTTGTATCTTTAGGAATGAAGGTGGGGGTGGAGTAAAGGGGGAAATAGGAGGGAAAATACCGTCTGCTTTGCCATTGGCTCACAGCCAGTGTAGAAACGTACCGAAAGAACGATTTCAAAGATTTTCTCCATAAAGGATTTAATACGGCTCAACTCGGTAAGCAAAAGGAACAAAATGACGAATGGTAGAGTAGGAAATAAGAAAAAAATAAAAAATATAAAAAAAGGAACTACTCTTCTCTCTCTCTCTCTCTCTCTTCTTCTTCTTTTTTTTTCTCTTTTTACGATATATTTTGCGTATTAAGATGATCCTTATATGGGGGTTTGAAATAAATTTCACTTTGGAAACCCCTCGTCAAATCGGTTTTCGAATTTTTTTTTATACGAAAATACCCTAATTCTTTTCCACATTTTTTTTTTTATTCCATACCTTTTTCCTTCTTCTGTGTCTTCCCTATTTTTATTTTAAAAATAAAAAGATAGTAAGGAATCGCGTTTCTTTCCATTGGGATTTGAAGAAAAATAGAAAAAATATCGAAGTATAAAAGATTGTTATTTATTTTTAATCAGCAATTGCAATGGAATAAATAATTCGTGTGTCAGTAATACGTAATAAAAAAGAAAATGAAAAAACGAATTTTGACAAAATTGAAGATACTTTCAGCCTGTCATAAAACATCAATCTGAAATATTGTTTTCAAACCCCATATAAGTATAAGTCTCTGATATAATGATTTAAAAATAAACTTATAATAATAATAATAATTAGAATTCTCGTGGCATCGTTGTCAAGTCACATGGTTGCATCCCACGCAATCTTACTTTTTACATGCCCAAAAGAATAAAATCAAAAACCAACAAAAAAAGCGAACGAACGAACGAACGAACGATTGGATAAAAAAAAAAAAACGAACAAAGTTACACGAGATAAATGAAGAAAATTTAAATATAATGCTCGAACAATGAAGTTTTAGCGTAGGACGAAAATCTCGACGTAGAGACGAAGAACCCTTTGCTTTTTTTTTTCTTTTTTATTTTTTATTTTTTATTATACGTGTATATCGTATGCGTAACCCATTGAAACGGGACGAATAAGAATAAGATAAAAAGAAAGAGAGACAGTTATATCAAACGAAAGAGAGAGAGAGAGAGAGAGAGAAAATGAATAAGAAACGAGAGGAAGAGAAGTGAGAAGTATGAAAGAAACGAACGAACGAACGAAAGAACGATTAATATTCAACGCTCGAAATATGAACGGAAAAGGAAGGATGTGGGATGACGAGAAAGGGAAAGAAAAGAAAAAAGAAGAAGAAAAAAAAAGAAATGCTAGGTAGAGGGTGGAAAAAGGGAAACGTTGGTTAAAAAAAGACAGGACAGACGGTAAGGGGTGGAGTGGAGTGGGTGGGTGGGTGGGTGGTGGTGTGAATATCGACAGGGGTGTCCAAGTGTTAGCGGTCTTTTATTAAAACGTAACGGTGCGAAAAAGTAATATTCGGCTTACGGCACGAACCGCAAAAGGGTGGAAAGTGGGGGAACGGTGAAGGGGTAGGGTAAGGGACGGGGGTGAGGGTATCGAATCCGTTCGAATCCGTCGATTCTGCGCTTTTGCTAGAGGGGAGGAAAATCGCAACAAATAAATCAAAAGAAACGTTTTCTACTGGCGCGGTAGGGGGGAGGAGGGAGGGGTGCGTAGTATCGTTTTGTTAAAAAAAATAACGAGAAACAAAAGTGTATGGGGGGGGAAAAATGTTAACGTTTTGCGATTTAGGACGGTTTTTATTTCGGAGGGGGGGAAATACGATGATTATTGTTATAATGCAACTTACTGCATCCTTGTTTTATTCGAAAATAAAATTCAATATTATTATATATATATATATAATATAATAAAATAAAAATTAAAATATAATAAATAAAATAATAATAATATAATATTAAAAAATAATAAATAAATAATAATAAATAAAAAAAATATATTATATATAAAAATAAAATAAATATATATAATATAATAAATAAATAAAAATATTATATATAAAAATAATATATATAATAAAATAAAAATAAAAATATATATAAATCTATATAATAATAAATAAAAAAAAAATATTATATATATTTTCGTTTTTTTTGTTTTTTATCTTTTTATTATTTAAAAAATATATTTCAAAACTAATATTACATATTTTGTTTTCCTCTCTATCACGCATGCACGCATGCACGCGTGTGCACACGCCTGCATATAAATATATTTTAATCATTAATTGATTCTTAAGGGGTTACATAGAAAATATATTCAATTATAAAATTCTATCCTTCCCTTAACGAATATTTCTATGACTTTTGTGTCAATACTGGCAGATTGCATTGAATTTAGTAAGAGTTATGCGATGTGTAAGAGGAGGGAAGGTGAGGGTGAAGGGGGAAGAGGGTGAAGGGTTGGTTGATCATGTTGATACATCCTACCTGGTTGCTGATTTTGCTTTTGCTTTTACTTTTGCTTTGATTTTGCTTTACTTTGCTTTTTGCTGTGCTGTTTCTCTCTTTCTCTCTCTCTCTCTCTCTCTCTCTCTCTCTCTCTCTCGATTCCTCTTTAAAATTCCTTCATGCGAAAAGCTGATACGATGCTCCGTATATTCATACCGAACGTATAACAGAATTAAAAGCATCGAAGTAACAAAGAAATGAAACATCATGCGTACTGGAGAATAATTTTCTCTGTTTTTTTTTTTTTTATTTTTTTTGTTTATGTTTATTTACGTCAGATATCTTATCTCATCTCGTTCTCTTTTCTTTTTTCTCGTCCTTTCGAATTATCACACTTCTGCAATATTCGTTTTTCTAGAAAAAAAAACATATACATTTTGTTATATTTATTTAAAAAAGAGAGAGAGAGAAGAAACAAATGAATAATTAAACGATTTCTCTTGCTGTTCTATTTCATAAAAAAAAGAAGAAATAAGATATGAAATAAAAAAAAAATCCATCCCCCCGTCGAAATGAACGCGAAAAGTTTCTACGTGGGGTGGGGAGGAGGAGAGAGGAGAGTAAAAAAAAATGGTATCGAGAAGAAACGACAAGTAGTAATCGAAGAAAAGTTATTTCCAATAAGGTGAACGAAGAAGATGATGATAGGTCGCTGAAGTGGTAGCAAAACGTAGGTGTAGTCTTCTCATAAAAGTTAGAAAAAGAAAAGGTATAAAAGGAAAAAAAAGTAAAAGAAAAAGAGAATAACGTGAAGGAAAATGAAAGAGACAGAAAATATGAAGAGAGAGAGAGAAAGAGAGAGAGAGTCGAGTTAAACTTTTCCTTCTTCACGCACAAACTACATTGAATTCCATAGAAAAGTTTCATCGGGAGTCATCGTGGGTATATCCCAACAGCAAGTAGAAAAGGGGGTTGAAGAGGGGGTGAAGAGGGAGAGAAAGAAGGGGGAGGGGAGGAAGGAGGCATCCAATTGTCATGGTAGACTTGCTGTTGTCAGTGTAATGACCGTTTCCGTTTCAAACTCCGTTGGAAAAGTTTGGTCAACCTATTTTCATATTTTCCTACCTATTCCTATTTTTTTTTTCTTCTTTTTTTTTTTCTTTTTTTATTCTTTTCTTCTCCAGAGATTTCGAATGAAACGAATAATGGTATTCGAGAATAAAACACTAGGACGTTTACCATAAATCTAATTTATTCGACAGAATAATTTATTACGATTCGTTTCTTTCCTTGAAAAGTAAACGAATACTATTATTTATTTAAAAGTTCGCGTTTGTTGAACGGAGATGAATTTTTGTTTCAATTTTACACGTGAAATGTATGATGCGTAGAATATTATTGTGTTGTTTTCCAGATAATGCAATATTTTTTTAATTCGATAATATTATTTTAATATGTGCAAGTGAAATATTAATTAACAAATATACATATTTGTATTTCATATATAATAATAATAATAATAATGAAATTTAATATACATGTGGGATGCGAGCACCTCCAAGCCAAACATTTAAGTAGGCATTCGTGAGGAGATTGTACGGTGGGCCCTGGATAGCTCAATTGGTTAAAGAGCATAAACAGTCGCCCGGAAAGCGGAAGACTGGGTTCGAATCCCGGTCCGTCAAGTCAGTCCAACGGCCCAATTTTTTCTCGAATCCTACATACATATATATAAAATTAAATGAAATAAAATTAAGAAAAGATTAAGAAGATGGAGAAAAATGAATAATAATAATTAATTAAATAAATATGAATGAGAAATAAATATAGATAAAAAATAAAAAAAGAAATATAGCACAAAGCGAATTGAATGAAGTTTGAAGAAAGAAGATTTGCTAATTTTCTACGACACTATCGAGTAAGAAACGTTAAACGTGCAGCTCTTAATTCGCTGGAATTAATGAGCAATCAATATGCGTCGTGAATAAAACGCAACCGCGCGAGATCTCGGTTCTTCGATGCATTCGCATAATCGTTATTCACTCAACACGCGGAGGAGGAACGTTCATCGATGAATAAAAGATGTTGCGAAATTAATTAAACGCTTCGTCGTCGTTCCTTTTATCCCCCGTTTAAGAGACGGAGATGGAAAGAAAAATAGGAAAGGAACGACGAGAGATTGAAAAGTGGGGAAAAAAAAGAAAGGAAAGAAAACGATAGAAAGCAAAAAGAGATGAGCATGAGAGACAGAGAGAGAGAGAAAAAAAAAGCAAAATCAGTTTGAAGCAGTAGTCAATTTATCGTTCTCATTAACCCTAATCGATACTACCAACAACGAATACCTTTGATGTTAAAAGTACTTTACTCGAATAACTCGAGTCTTTTCTTCCATCGTGTCAAAGAAAAAAGAACATAAAAAGAAAGAAAGAACAAGAAAAAAAAAATAATAAA
>NW_025113100.1:927841-974473 GCF_010416935.1 Polistes fuscatus
ATTATTTTTTTTTAAGTTATTCTTTTTTTTGAAGTTTTTTTTTGCGTATTTTTGAGGTTATTGAGGTTATGTTCGTTTTGGTACGGCAAAGAAGTATAACTTCTTACGTGCGTTAAGTACACAGACCAGTTTTTTTTTATCCTTTATGATTTTGAGTAATAGGTATTTCATTCGTATTTTCAAATGTAAGAAGATAATTATCGGGCTTACACAATTTAATCATTTTTGAAACTGGATAATTGGGACCTTAATGAGAATGTTCAACAGAGAGAAAGCGAGAGATTATACCTGTTTCCAATTAATTTAGAATTCCTATTAAAATTTTACCTGTTTTTTTTGTTGTGTTTTTTTCTTTTTCTTCTAAAAATAATTAATATAATATTTTTCATATCGATCACATTTATATATTAGATTTAACGAAACGATTTTTTTTGATTGAATACAATCTAATATACAATGGAAATATTTGAAATGGAAAGAAATAAAATGACGTATGTACGAATGAATATTTATTTACAATTTAATTTTGTCAATTATAGAACTATATCGAATGATTTGATTAACATATCTACATTTATTAAATCCTAAATAATTGCATACAACTTTCATTTATATTTATCTAAAATCCCCAAATACTGCAAATTATTTGTTATACAAAAATTATATTCAAAATATATTCTTTCAAAACACACATGAATCGTGTGATCAAATTCTATTAATAGTTGAATATTTTCAAACTAAATCCAGTACGAACAATTTTTTGACTATCCTAAACTAGTGGATCACACAAACTGTCTTATCTCTTATCACAAGTGTATCTTATTTCACATATTTATTATTTTTTTTTGTAAATAAAGAAAGAAAAAAAGAAATGAAAGAAAAGTAATGTTGATAGGTGGTGGTGATTCGTACGTAGATTATGTTTTATGCCTTGCGGAAAGGGCTTGGCAAGAGGATCCCTTTCCCTTCCTTCTCCCTATCTTCACCCCACCCTATCCCCCCCCACCCATTCCATTCCATTCCCATTCTAGATCTCTTCAACGAGGAGTATACGTAAAGAGACTAGAACGATGAAGAAGAAGAAGTAGAAGTAGAAGTAGAAGTAAAATAAGAAGAAGAAGAAGAAGGAAGAATAGGAGTTGGCCACATTGTTTCACGGTTGTGTTCCCTTAGAAACAATGTGAGTACTTCTCTTGGACGCCCTAACGAACGCCCACGACTATCTATTATAAGAACCAACGTTACCTACGTTGGATGCTGCGTACGTCTTGACTATTATCGTATCTCATACCTCCTTATCTTTTACCTGTACGTTTCTCTTCCTTCTTTCTACAAAAAAAAAATTTAGAGAGAGAAAGAGAGAGAGAGAGATGGTTCTATCTTTATCTTTTTGTCTATTTTACCGTCTAACCCCCACCCTCTTTCTATTTTGCAATGAAAAAGTGAGACCCCCAGTTGCATTGTCACGTAAATTGGAATTTTTTGAAAATTGGTTTTTGTCGAAGATGTTTTATTAACGAGAGGAGATTTGTCCTTTTTTCTTTGGTTGCAAATTTGTCGTCAATATATTTGTTTTACACGTACGATCAAATTTTTGTTCATTTAAAAAGAACAAATCAATATACGCGCTATTATATGCAAAAAAAATATAAATATTAGATGAATAAATAAATAAATAAATAAATAAATAAATATTGTAGAGACGCGAAATGGAATTATTTATTTGCTATCGGTATATATATATTTGTTTTACTAAAAATATCTAAAAAAAAAAAAAAAGAAAAAAAGAGAATAAAAATATTGACGAAATAAATAAATATCGTTGAGGAAAATATTAATAATTCGTCTTATATTTCAATAAATTATTTCACCGTCAAATTCGATAGAGAGTAAAGATAAATAAATAAAAAGATAAAAAGAAAATAAATACATAAAAATCAAGTAGAATAGTATATCCAAAAGTTTATATGGAAAAAAGAAAAATGAAAATGACTGAACAATATATACACACACACACACACTATTATATATATACATATAGACGTACGTATATATGCATAGAGTTTTGTCATCGAATATATCCTATTAGTTCCTGTCATGCAGACTAGCCATTCGTTATATTTAAACTATTCGATCGCGGTCAACGGATACCATGAGGTTCGTAGTGGTATTCGATAGAATTTCCGAAGCAGTGTCGTGCTTGTCAGCTATAAAGGCATCTATTTGCAATTCCCCAGCAGCAGCAGCATCCAGCCTCGGCATGTCGTGTAACATCAATCGGTCTGAATTCTTAGAATTCCACGTGAATCATGCCACATCTCGGATAGCTATCTAATCTATACTCAAACCTCCTTTCTCCCCACTCCCCACTCCCCACTCCCACCCACCACCATCATTTCCACCTCGTCCTATCCCTTATCTCTCTCTCTCTTTCTCTGTTTTTCTTTTTCTTCTTTCATATAAATTCATTTGAATGAAACATTAACAAAAAATTGTACAATTAATCGATTCGGATGATTTTATGAGAACCCATAAAGAAATGATTTGTGACGATACCGATCTGAATTATTTGAATATTCTATTCGTTTATGTATGTATGTTTGTTTGATTGGTTGGTTGGTTGATATATATGTGAGATAAATGAGAATATGTTAGTTAGAATAGTTCGGGATTTGATTCAAGAGAAAATAGTGGGAAGTTGTTGTGTGATGATGATGATGATGATGATGATGATGATGATGATGATGATGGTGATGGTGGTGGTGGTGGTAGGGAAAAGGAAGATGGCCAATTATAGAAGAACGCGAAACATCTTGAACGCACTCTATATTTATGCGCGTTGGATCTTACCGCTTGGTTCTTCGACTATGCTCATTTCGTTTCTGTTTCTTCTTCTTCTTCTTCTTCTTCTTTTTAGTTTTCTTTTTCTTCTTGTTCTTCTTCTTCTGGTCGTCGTTTCGTTCCGTGTAATCCGATATGCAGATGTCAGCAACGCGTGCGTAGAAATTTTCTACCTTGTAATAATCTCAAAACGATTTTATAAAATCTCTTTTATTAGAAGTTTGAAAACTTTTAAAAATAATCAAACTAAGAAGAGATAGTTTGAAATGAACAATTTTACCACGAGTGATTTGTATTATTCGCTAAAACTTGGATAATCAATTTCTATTTTATTTTTTTGTTTTTCTTTTTTTTTTCTTTTCAACGAATTAATCTCACATTTTTCTACCTTTGGAGATTTAAAAAACTAAGAAACAGGGTTAATAATCAATCAAAATTGATCTTTATATTATTTTTTTACTTATTATATTCTTACCACGTTTGTTTCTTACTGTTAAATTCAAATCAATTCTGATTGTTTCGTTAATGAAAATAGATGAAGAGTAAGAAAACAATAGAAAACACCCATTCAAATCGATCTTTATATATTTCTTGATTACCATGAAAATTTCAACCAACGCTAATATCAATTTTAATTAACCCCCGTTTAATTTTTATCTTTCAAGAGAGAAAAAAAAAAGAAAAAAAAACTGGTGTGTGTATTTACGTACGCACGTAAGAAGTTATACTTCTTTGCCGTACCAAAACGAACAAACCTCAATAACCTCAAAAAAAAATTCAAAGAAAAAATAACTTAAAAGAAAAATAATAATTATTATTTATATAAGAAAGAATACAAAACAAACAAAAAAACAAAAATATCAAAATATAGATCAGTCCACACTAAATATAAGAGAGATATATCGAATTATCACGCGTCAACAGTCATGGCGCGGTTACAGTATTAGTTCTCGCTTCGACCATTTAAGTAAAGCGGCGCTGAGTACGATTAGTATTTGGGATGGGTGACCCGCTTGAGAAAAAGGCGGGAAGAAGAAAAGAAGACAACTTCACGCCGTATACGTGAAATCGCTTTGCCGCGCGTCGTAAATACCGACAAACTTCATGGTGTCGTTTCCAGACGCTCTGAACAAAATCACTCCCCATTACATTTTCCCCAACGCGCCAAAAGAAGTATAACTTCAAAAAGAAGAAAAACCCTTCGTAGAAAAGAAAAAGAAAATATTCAATTTATAATTTATCATATCATTTTCTCTTACATATATATATTCTTTCTCGTGCCCTTTGTTTCTCATCGGATGGGGGAAATGAAATAAATAAAATATAAGAAACTGAAGCCGGAAGTTAAGGCTAATAGTAGACTATATACTAAACACTATAGTTCTTCCAACTCGAAAACTTTCGCAAGCCTCGCAAGCTCTTGTCGAGTTACACGTATATGGCTTCATAGTTTGTAGGAGATAAGTAAAGAGAATGAGAGAGAGAGAGAGAGAGAAAGAGAAAGATGAGTGGCGGAGGGGGGTGGGAGTGGGGGTAGACGCATAATTTAATCGAACCAACTCCGGTCAATGTTAGGGAAAATAGAAGACTATAGTTCTCTTCTACCACCCTTCAACCCCCCTCCCCTTTCTTCTCCTTTTCTTCTCTCTCTCTCTCTCTCTCTCTTTCTTTCTCATGTGAATAGTTTCGCGAGTGTTATTCTCTCTCTCTCTCTCTTATAGTTTCTGTCCCTTTCCCTTCTTCTCTCTTCCCTTTGCTTTCACAACGTCGTCGGTGGTTTATTCCCCGTGGAACGTTTTACCTTAGCTTCTAGGATATTATGCGAAGAAACAAAGGGGGACCTACTTCCGGTACACCGGTGTATATCCAGCAAGATCGCTTAGAAATAGATAAATTTGTAGGCTCGGTTAAAACCCTACTATCTAAAACTCTAACCTTAGTCCTTTCGTTAACAATTCTGTTATCTATTTTAACCCTATTCTATAAAACCACTTTCTCGTAATTTCGTTTCATATTTTGTATTATCCTATTATTTTTCTATCTCTGTTCTTTTACTTGCCCTCTCTTACTCGATAATCTATTATTATTATTATTATTATTATTATAAAATTTGATTACTTGTATGTGTATTCGTTTATTTTCTTCTAAATATCCTTTTTTTTAACTTTGACGTTGTGGTTAGATACATTGATGTGTTCCAATTAAACAATTTGATTATTATTATATATATATATATATAAAATTTAAATATTATTTTTGTAAAAACATATTATGGTTTTTAATAACCTAATGAAATATACGTGAAATATTAATTCCCTCTCTCTATTGAAGCCTTTATTCAAAAAAATGTCTGTAAGTCATTAAACAAATAATGAACGAAATATCCGAAAAATCTAATGTTAAAATAACAAAAAGTAGATGTATATGTATATATATTTTTGAAGGTACTATACATATACGTATATTATGTATAATATCGTCCCTCACATGAAGGTAACTGAAAACAATGGCTGAAAGTTTTGCCTTTAGGCAACCCCGACCTGTAGATACGGGGGGTGGGGTGGAGGGGTGGGCTGGGGTAAGGGCAAAGACAGAACGTAGGATTTTACATGAACGTATTTCGGTGCCTGAAAGTAAATCATGCCTGGGTTCGATAAAAAGACCTCGATGATGAATGGGATCGGCGTAGTAGCGGACAACCTATAATCCAGAAACAATGTAGCGAATGAATAAAAATGAGATAATGCAAGTCGACCGACGTTGTTGCGGTTCGTTCAACTATAAGAAAACTTCAAGGAGAATATAGTAGAAGTTTTGAGAAAACAACTTCAGATATATCTGATCGTATCTTAACTCATACTTTATTCCTATATTCAATTTCTTCTTCTTCTTCTTCTTCTTTTTCATCATCATCACATCATCTTCTGCTTCTTCATCTTCTTTATCTTGTCACAAAAAAATTGTTATATTAAATATAACAATTATAATTATACATACATATATATACAATTAATAATGCATTATAATAATATATATATAACAATTTATTTATATATATAATAAAAATTTTATTTAATTGTTGTCGGTACCATATAATGAGCCGTTTATTTTGAAAGTGGCCTAACTCCATATAACCTTAAATTGAGATATTTAAAGGTTTGCGTTTCAATGCAATTAAAAATATACGTAAAGAATAACAATGAGTTATTTTGCTTAAGTGTATCTAAAGTGTTCAATTTACAGTTCCTATTAAAATAATGGCAATTATTAAGTGAATAATATGTTTCTTACCAAGAATGGAGTTAGGCCACTTTCAAAATTAACAACCAGATTCGTTATAAAATTTGAAGGAACCGAAGTCCATTCAACATAATTTAAGATGCTTCAAATTGCGAAAAACAATACTTATTTTATTTTACATATCTTTATAACACTTTAAAAACATAAATTATGCGATTCAAAATATTTTTACAAACATAAATTACAAAACAATTTTCTACTCATCTACATTTTGCGTATGTGAAAGGGATTTAAAGAAATCATGATGTTCCGGTGGTATATATCGTAATAAGTCAATTATGTCCTTGAATTTTGCGGTTGTAATTTGTCTTATATTTTTATACAGTGGTGTCAATACAATATTTTCGAACTTTCTTGGTCTACCCCGACGTGGTATTAAATTCAGGACTTTCAAATTTTCGTTCTCATTCATTGAGTCTTATAGAAAATCTTATTCATTTTTGACAAAACGCATCCAACATATTTTTAACCAGTTTATTGGTTCTCCGTTAGAATTCTGACCCTTTTAAAAATTGCGTCTTCTAATAATTTTGTTGATACAAAATCTTCTTGTCTCATTTCATGTACAATAAAGTTATTACCTTTCCGACACTTTTTGATAATATTGTAATACTCTCGGGGGACAAACAGTAAATTATTTTTTTTTAATGCCATTTCTACCACACCAAAATCTCTACTCCTAATGGAGTTAGGCCACTTTCAAAATAAACGGTTCAGTGATTCAACTAACTCTGAAAACTTATGTGTCCAGAATTACCGTATTTACTCGGAATATAAAAAATCTTAAATGCTTTTTTATTGATAGATAATTTGAAGCTGTACATGTTACCGTGGGTAACCGGAAAAAAATGAAAAATGGAGTTAGGCCACTTTCAAAATAAACGGCTCAAATATGTATTTTTAAGTATTTGATAAAATAATTGTGTAAGAATTGATATCAGGGTTAACACTAAATATATTCATGATTGGTCAAACTATTAATTTGTTCAGATTTTCTGAAGATGTGTGGTAATCTTGTTAAAAAACATACGGTAAAAAAGTATAAAATGTATACTAATTTCTGAATAAAATGAGATATATTGTTCACTATTAAATTAACTCAAATTTCATTCTACATTTACATTATATAATTATTTTATAAACTAATCATTTAACTAATCAAAATAATAATAGGTATCTGTTTAATTTCACGATACGTTTAGTTGTTAATATATTATATTATAATTTTATATACAAATCACATAATAATAATATTATATTATAACATATTACATTGAAAATAAATAATACCATAGAAAATTGATTCTTTTACGAATATCAATCTAAAAACGTTATATAGAATTTTAAAAAAGAAAAAGAAGATAAATACTTTTCATATTATGATAATAATGATATACTCGATGATATTTGTCCGAGTGACAGGGATGGTGTATATGTAAAATGGTTAGGACATTTGAGCGTGTATGGGGGTTTTGGCGAGCATACGAATTCTAACGTAATTCTGAACGACGGTGATATGAGAATTTCGTGCATCGCATCGGAAATTTAAATTTATTCGTACGGGAAACATCGACTCTCGATAAAGGTGAGCAATAGAAAGAGAAAGAAAGAAAAAGAGAAAGAGAGAAAGAGAGAAAGAAAAAATGAAATATATAGAAAAGGTAAAAAGGGAAGAGAGGATGAGAAAGGGGGAAGGGAGGAAGGGATTTATACTGCAACGTGAACCAATCAAAAACTTGTATGGTTGATTCGCGCGTGTCTCAGCGCGTGGTTGCTCACATGTTTGTACCATATGCATCACACATGTATATACTCGAAACATGTACATATACATGCACACATACATGTGTTCATATACACGTACATGTTCGAGTTATACGTATATGTGTTCATATGAACACGTACGTGTAAGTACATGTTCTAGTGTAATACGTATGTGTATGCGTGTGGTGGTCCTGTCGTTCTAAACGTAAATGAAGCAAAGCTTTATCTTCTTATTCTCTCGCTCAGTTTGAATTGCATTCGATGTTGCATTTAAATCCGTAATCAAGAACTCCTTTGTGAATTTATCCTACATCATGATTTTCTCAAATTGTCATGCCCTTAGGTACTAAAATAAAATACATATACATATATATATATATATATATATATATATATTTATATCGTCGTTTGATAAAAACATCGATGATTGCTTTTGTAGGTAGTCCATCTAGGAAAAATCAAAAGAGAAAAAAAAAGAAAAATATCTAAACAAGATTTAGAAGGGAAAGATCAATCGTGTTTCCTTTCGTATAATAGTTATGTTACTTGTAGTAGTAGTAGTAGTAGTAGTAGGTGTAGTAGTAGTAGTGGTGGAAAGAACTCGACGAGATCAGCTTAAGTCAGTCAGTCAGTCAGTTATCGATGTGTGATTCATGTTTACTGGCTTTGAGGACCGTGCCTTACGATGTTTCTCTTACGTGAAGGGGAAAGAGGAATAGTTGAAGAAAGAGGAAAGGGAAAAGAAGAAGAAAAGAAGAAGAAGAAGAAGAAGAAGAAGAAGCTTTCCGAGAAACCACCACCCGTCGTGCCAGCACACGACGAATAACAAACGATTCTATTATCGGAGTGCTTCTCGAGTAGTCACTGTCCTCCTCCTTTTCCTCCTCCTCCTCCTCCTCCTCCTCCTCCTCTTTCTTCCCCCTTTTTCCTCCCTTCCACCTCCTTTTTACTCTTTCCATTTCTTTCTCTTTTCCAACAGCGTTACGACAAGTCGCGGAAGGCGGCAAATATTTCTCGACAAATCCACTGTATTTACGGTGAGAGGAGAAGAAGAAGAAGAAGAAGAGGAAGAAGAGGAAGAGGAGTAGAAGCAGATCTGCTTTTTCTTACTTACATTCTTTTTCCTTTTTTTCTTTTTCTCCTTTTACTTTTCTTTCCATAATGCTTGAAAGTCGAGTTCGATGTGAAAAGACTTAGGGGTCGAGGTAGGAGAGGGGGGAGGGAGGGTAGAGAGATGGGGGTCTATATTTTCAACGAAAAATATCTCATAGATATGTTAGCATCTAGTTTACAGATTGGATTACGCATATCGGAATGGAAAGATACGTGAGTTCATGAATTTCTATCTAATACCCTTTTTCCGTTTTCCTATTCGATGAGAAATAGATACAGATATGAAGATATATGACAAACAAACGAAATATGATAAAAATAGATAAAAAATAAATAATATTGAAACATTTGGAAGATATTATCTTCTATTGAATTGCACACGGAATAAAAAACAAATGAAAAATAAGAAGTAAAGTACGCTAGTGCATCAAATTTAACCCTTTGACTGTTATGAATGCATATATGCATTTGTTAAATGTTGTATATACAATTTAAAAATAATTTCTAATATTGGTTTGCGGTATTAATTATTGTTTCGAATATATTATATTATAAGGAAACAAAAATTGTAATTATTAAATATAATTTATCATTAAATCTGATTAATAATAATTTGCATTATTAATAAACTATTCTGTCCCTACTAAACGAGATATAATTCGAAAAATGATATATATTATATTCAGTAATTAAGATATAAGTATTCAACACTCAAAGGGTTAATCGAATTTTTCCATCTAATCGTAATTGAAAAAACAAAAATAAAACTATTGTGGGATGCGAGCACCTCCAAGTCAAATTTAAATAGGCGTTCGTGAGGAGATTGAACAGTGGGCTTTGGATAGCTCAATTGGTTAAAGAGCATAAACAGTCGCCCGGAAAGCGGAAGATCCGGGTTCAAGTCCCGGTGGGTCCAGTCTGTCCAACGGCCCAATTTTTTCACGAATCCTACAATATAGTATAAGAAAAGAAAATTAGAATAATTAAACAAACAAAAATAAAATTTTATATAAAAGAAAAATATATTTAATATAATATAATAATCGAAGAAAAATGCATATATTCATAAAAAAAAATATTAATCAATGAATGCATCTTGGACAACAAACATCTTCGTAGAATTTTCTCTACCAACCTATGAACGTCCGAATGATTTTGTATTAACGTTTCGCGAGATAATTCCACTCGTGGTCTTAACAATATCAGAGTCAATGTGAATTGCATCATGAATCTTCCAGTGAACGTTTATTCGCTTGGCGGTCGCGTAACTCTGTTAGATTTAGTGCATTCGTCTGACACACCTGACCAAAAGGCAACAACACAACAACAACAACAACAACGACCAAGACGACCAACAATGACAACGACGACGACAAGGATGTTGCCAATGAGAATGAGGAACCGGTTGGGTGCGAATGCAACTCGTGCATTAGGGAGACTACTACCTTCAACTAACTTCGATGTTTGCGTTGTGTACCATCGTCGATTGTCCGTTTAAAATCTCGGCAGTATGTCGGAAGCACGATAGACTGTTTTTCTATTATTAATGTTGGTTCTCTGGTACTGGTACTGGTACTAGTGCTAGTGGTATTTGGTTGTAATGGTGTTGGTGCATTTTCCTAGTTCGCTGCATTTACTTCTTGGCATGTTTATGGTGTGCACAATTTTTACACCTCTTTATCGTATTATTCAGTTATTCCTAACTATTGCGATATATCTATCTAACAACTATTTCAAACAATTCGAATTATCTTCGGGTAACTAACTTACCAAGGAATTTCAATTGTATCTGTAATTACATTAGTATAAACACACACACACACATATATATTACATAAAGTGATTAAAAAATAATTATTAAATGTATCTGAAATTTTTGGGATAAACCTAATTACAATATATACACATATTAATACATCGTTAAAACATCATACTATTCCTATGAATTTTAAAATACGTCTAACAAATAATATTTTTCTAATTTATTCCTAGTATATATACATATAATCTAACAGATAATATTTAAACTTTTAATTTCACTTAAATATTATTCATATCTCTATCTCAACAAAAGAATAAATAATTTCACTTAAAAAAACAACATTGGAAATAATTCGACTATGAAAGATTAAAGCGCACGTCAATCTATGAAAAGAAAAATTGGTGCACGTTTTCATTTCGAAGTTCGACAACAAAAAGACAAAAAAAAAAAAGAAACCAGCCAAAAAGATGGGAGGGCAAAAAAGAAAAGAAAGGGATAGGGTAGGGAAAATAGGAAAAAAAAAAACACGAAAATATAGGTGGACTAGAGTATGAAAAAGCGAAGCTGCCAGAAAACCTTTCTCTCTCTCTCTCTCTCTCTTTCTCTCTCTTTCTCTTTTACTTGAGCATCGAAACGACCCAGTCTGACCAAATCGACGTCTATCTACTTGGCAAAGCTGGTTTTAGCTGGTCTAGAGCCACCAACCCCTGAACCAACCCCTGAACCAATCCCTGAACCAACTTTCCACCCTCCCATCCCCCTCTTTTGAAGTGTGGCTAGCCAAGCGTCTCCTTCTCCCAATCTCTCCTCTCCTCTTCTCCCCTCTCCACCTTTTTCCACATACAGCTCCCATCCCCTCCTTCCCAGCCCCTCCCCACACTTCTAAGTTATCAAAAGCATGCAACCCAGTCTCGTTCATCCGTTCATCCCTTTTACCTATTTCCTACTACTACCACTACTATTACTACTATTACTATTACTACTACTACTACTATTACTATCAAAAGCAAGTATGCTGATCGAGCATGTGTACCTGAAAGGGCGTGATTTTTGATTCAGACCAACCAACGTTCTACAACCGGACATATTCCTATCGTATAATCCAACCAAGTACACGTGTAGTTCAATATTCGGAAGAAAGAAACTCGGATTAAGAGGGAAAAGAAGATTTTCCTAATACGGCACGTACCATCGTTTTAGGAAACACTACTTTTCCGGTTTCATGGGTTTTTCCTGTCGGGGAAAATATCAAATGATTTTTCGATACTTCGGTTATATCTTTCTTTTATCGAAAATATAATTGAATATCACATATTGCGATTTTAATAATATATACAGGGTGTCCTGTATAACTCTGGTCACGATTTTTTCAAGTACTTGAAAAAATACAAGTAACCTGAACAAAAAAATACTTTAAACAATAGTTGATCTGTTTTTTTTTTGATTGATTGACTATACATTGCGATAAAAATACTGTTAAGTCGAAAATATTAAGTGCTATGTAAAAAAATAAAGGTAGCCGTAAAAATGATAGCAAGAACTGGAAAAATCGTGACTACAGTTATTTGGGATACCCTGTATATTAATTTTAAATGACTAATGGTATCGTAAAATACGTCGTTTGAAATTTATTATATAAAAAGAAGAAAAAAGAAAAAAAAGAAAAGAAATGAAGCAATCATCAATAACTAAACATCCTGTCGAACTTTTTTTACTTTTTCCTCGTTCTCTCTCGTTCCCCCTTTTCCCGCCTCTCCACCCCATTGAATTGGAATATTATTGTACCGTTGAAAAAAAAGTATACAACCAAACAGTGGTCTGTTCGAGGATGTTCGAATATTTTTTTCTTTTTTTTTTGTTTTTTTCATTTTCCGTTCTATGATCTGTCAGAATACTTCGACGATGGACATATGTGGACAAACGAGTTCACTGTTGTTAGCAAATATTCAAAAAAAAAAAAATAAAAAAATACCAAAAAAAATACGAAGAAACAAAAATAACTGCTATTGGTGAATTTTGCAAAATCTCACCAAAACTGTAGGCTAATATTTGTTCTCTATTTTACTGTTTTACTTTTTTCCTAACCTATCGTTTTCTATGCCCACTGGCAGCAGACACCAAAAATTCTGCCTTGGTATTCTCTCTCTCTCTCTATTGTTAAATTCACGTTTTTACAATTTTTCCTCTCTCTCTTTCTCTCTTTCTCTCTATGCTAGCTTATCTTATTAATCATTCATACTAAAAAATAAAATGAAGAAACAATAAATAAATGTAAAAGTAACAGAAAACAAAAAAATAAAATGACAAATCTATGATACACAATAAAAACAAAAAAAAAGAATGTTCGGTTAAGATAAAACATGATGAAAATTCAAAAATTCATAAATATCCTACATTTCACTGACGAAATAAATATTAATTATGTCAATGCTAGTAGAAAATAAATAACATATTTAAAACAGTGACTTCAAAACTCTATCATAAGAGATCAATTATAAAATAACTTTCATATCTAACAATTATTAACGTAATCTATTTGAAATTATTTACTATTTATTATTAAAAAAACACATTCTTTTAAATTTCCATATTAACATACTTCCCCTCGAAACCATCATGCAAATACCAATCGCAAATTTAATCAATGTTCAATCATATCATATATCAAACATTCTATCTTTTTCATTTCTCACTTCATGGGATTAATTTTCGATCATTTATGAAAAATATTGTGCGTATATGTGTGTGTGTGTGTGTGTAAAAAGAAACAACCCTACTTTGAGATCGTTACCTTGCATGGAAAGCCCAGCAAGTAATACAAACTGTTAGGAGTGTTGTTAAATGTGCAACTTAAAATGCATATACGTTTTTCTATGCACCGTTGAAAGGAGATAAAGATAGAACACGGGAGAGAAGAATACCTTTGATGTTAAACCGACGACTACTCTCTATGTATCTGTCTATCTATCTATATATGTGTGTGTGTGTGTGTGTGTGTGTGTATAGTGTAGAGAGGGAAACCGGCCATTCTTGTAAATCTCCTCGGCAACAGAACGATCATTATAAATAAAGAGGCATACAATAGACGGGTATAAAACCACAGGTAGAGAGAAGACAGCCATTAGCATCCTCGTATTCTACCCCGTTACCATTTATTCGAGGAAGACGAGGAGTAGGAGGAGGAGGAGGAGGTGGTGGTGATGGTGGTGGTGATGGTGGTTATCGATTGCTATGACGGGGATCGTTATTAACTCATTAAGTCGAGACGTTGCTTCTCATCCTTAAAAAGAATATTATTTTTCTTTTTTTTTTTAGTCTAAGGATTCATGTCAGCAACAGCATAACCATCTTTTCTCTTCTGAAATATCGAATTTTTTACAGTTTCTTTTTTTTTGGTCTCATTCTAATTATTACATCCATTCGTTATTCTTTTTTTTTTTAATAAGGAATTTTAACTGCAATATTTTTATTTATTTTTGTATTTTTGTTAGGATGTTATATAGATGCTTGTTGGTTTTTTACTTTCTATGGTAATCAAATTATACGAGTAGGACATATAGTTTTTTTCATTTTTCTATTTTAGGATAACGAATCTTACGTTTTAATTATTTTTATTATAATTATTATATATATATTTTTTTTTGTTTAATGATTATCCTATTATAAAATGAAAAAGATTAAATGACATGCAGTTATATTGAATAATAATAATATCGATAATATAAATTGTAATAAAAGATCCTTACATATTTCTTGGAATAATTTCATTTGTCAAAATATCGTTTCAATTTCAGATCGATTATAATCATCAATTATTTTAATTATATATTACTTGCCAATTAGAAAAATATCATTCTAATGAAATAATTTGATGTTTCTATTAATCTTGAAAATAATCAATGCTCTCGTGTATCCCATTAATAATATTTAATTTTTAAAACATTGAAGTATATTTAAAAACAAAAAAAAATGTATCATTCTATTTAGAATTCAACATACAACCTGTTATTATACTCCCTTTTTAAATTTCATCATACACAAACATACATACACACATATATATATTTTTCTATGATGATCGGATTATGAGATTGATGTAACAAAAAAAATAAAAAAAAATAAAGAAAAACTGTACAAGATAGGAAGTAAAAGATTTATGTATGGTAAAAGCCAAGGAAGAGGGAGGAGGGAGGGGGGTTTCAGGATAACGGTTTAACCGTTTTAAAGCCCCATGGCATAACACTCGTCGCAACTTCCGGCCGGCTGTTGTACGTTTAAAGCAGAGAACGGAACTTCTCCGACGATCCGGTGATGGTGGTGGTGGTGATGGTGGTAGCGATGGTGGTGGTGGTGGTCCCTGCCGGGTAGAAGAAAACCACATAGAAAGAGAGAGAGAGAGAGAGAAGATAGGTTCTCGGGATGAACCACGTGAATCCTCGAACAGAGCACGCGTTTCGTCCTGTGAATTATGGCACATTGTTTCCAGTGCTTCGTGCTAACCGGTAGGTCGTGTATGACCACACGAGTATATCTACTTTCAACATATATGTGTGTATTATTTTTTTCCTTCCTTTTTTTCTCTATTTTTCTCTATTTTTCGCATTAAATCCATTCCATTATTTTTATTTTACCTCGAATATTAACAAAACATACATTTTAATAATAATTCGTTTCCATCTCTTTATTAGAATTTTATCCAAAATCACCTAATTTATCGTTATTTTTATTACTTTATTTTATTTCTTTTTTTTATATATAAATAATATAATATTTTTTGTTGTCACAAGAAAATATTCTAATTAAATCTATAAATAACTGTTCGAAATTTGTTTCCTATCGTTTTATCTACTCTTTCTTAATTCTATTTTCTCATTTTTTTGTTCTTTCTATCTCTTATTTTATATATTTTTTATTGATTATATTTTTATATATTTTTATATATTTATTTTTTATATTATATTTATATATTTATATAATTTTATATATATATATATATTTTGAAGTTATACTTCTTTTGGCGCGTTTGGGAAAATGTAATGGGGAGTGAGATTTTGTTCCGAGCGTCTGGAAAAACGACACTATGAAGTTTGTCGGTATTTATGACGCGCGGCGAAATGATTTCAAGTTTACTGCATGAAGTTGTCTTCTCTTCTCCTTTTCATTTTTTCTCAAGCGAGTCACCCATCCCAGTACTAATCATACTCAGCGCTGCTTGACTTAAATGATCGAGCGGGAACCAATGCTATCGCAGCGCCATGGCCGTTGACGCATAAATTAATTCGATATATCTCACTTATATTTAGTATGGACTGATATCTATATTTTGATATTTTATTTTTTTTTTGTTTTGTATTCTTTCGTATATATGTAATATATCGATCGATTGAAAATATGTTTCCTTTCTTTTTTTTTTTTAAAGTTATTTTTGAGGTTATGTTCGTTTTGGTACGGCAAAGAAGTATAACTTCTTAAGTGAGTACATAAGTACACACACCAGTTTTTTTTTAATATTTATAATATTAATATAATATAATATAATATACATAATATTTATTAATATTACTTTTTTTTTTTAATCTCGCGATATTGTTAATAATAAAGAATACAATTTGATCGAAATAATTGAAAGGTAATATCATTGGAGCTTCAGTTATGGTTGCTGTACTACGTCATAGCTATTAGGTCAACACTAACGAGCATCCTCTTGAGATAGTTCGATGTTAGGTCGATCGGTTAGAGTACTTGTTCTGATAGTAACGCAATAGATCGAATAGATTAATCACATGTAAAGCATTCCAAATGTTATCTCTCTCTCTCTCTGTCTCTCTTTCTATAATCACAAACGATGTTTCACATTCATCTCTTTTACCTTTGAATCATTTCAATCCTCTCATCTCTCCTCTCTCTCTCTCTCTCTCTTCCTTTGACATAGCTCGCTTTATTTAGAAATAATTTGCCACATTTGTACATTTCTAATGAAAATAGTTTACATATATCTTCGTTAATATTAACCAAACGTTCAATCAATCAACAACAAATATTTAAACATATAATGCAACAATAATTATATCAAATAATTACTAATCCGATAGATTTATCTATATACCAATCAATGATCATTAAATTAACAAGAAAATATTTCAAACATTTGCGAAATTCATTGCAAAGTTGTTAAACAAACTTGGGATTAACGAATAACCAATGATAAGTGCAAGTTGGATTCCTTTTTGTAGCATTGCAGGAGAATGATTCATAATTCACGTTTAACCGTATACACGTGTATATGTGTCTGTGTGTATGTGTGTGCTCAAGGCAAAATAGAAAGAAAAAGGAAAAAGAAAACACTATAGATCTTTAACCGTATGGTGAACCGAGAAGAACAATGTGCTCACCCAGCACGGAAAGAAGGAAGGAACGCGTATGTTTATGGGGGTTTTAAAAGAGCGGTAAATTACGAGCATCGTTTAAAAAAAAAAAAAATACATCTATGATGTAGTCATCGGGTGGTCATTAGCGACAGACTCTCCCAGAAGAACCATCAGACTACATTTTTTCTTTTCCCCTTTTTGCAAAAGTGCAACCGAGCGAATAAAGGGAAAGGGCTAAGTGTAGGGAATAAATGGGGAGTGGGTGACAGGGGGAGGGGAAGGTTTGAAAGATTGAAGGATATAAAGAATAGAAAACAACAACGGTATTATACATACACCCCCCACCCCCCACCCCTACCCTTATCACCCCACCTGTCTTGTATTATACGACCTTCGTTATTTTACTTTTGTTTGTTTCATTTCTACTATCGTATAACGCATGACAGACGTATTATCTAGATGTTTCATCCTCTAATGACTTTAATTAGCTCGCACGACCAACGAGACGGACGATCGATGAACAAGCAACCTTCATTTCGCAATTATTATACCTATTTGTAATTCTATGACACGTATGAGAAGGATAAAGTTGATTTTTGATTAGAATTCGAAATGAATCGTGTTTCTTGTTGATGTTCATTTGAATAAAAGATACATGAAATATAAGCAGATTTATATTTGAATCTAATCATTTTCAGTATGAATAATATTAGAAATTAATGTTTTATGAATAATGTTTTGTTCAATAATATTATAAACGAAACGGTAGTATCGTGAATTGTGGAAATGGTTTGCAAGGGAAAATTCGAAAAACTGTGAATATAAAACCACGAGTCATCCTTGTTTTCAGTAACAAAAGTTGGTTAGGAGATTTTTGAAGAAAATTCAACAAATTTTGTATAAATAAAATAAAAAAGAGAAATAGATTGAATTTACTCTTATCTAAAAATATAAAATAACACTTAATCGAAAAAGAAAAACAATGATTATATTTATTTTCAATTTATATAAACTATACTAAACATTATAAATATCCCATTAATTTTCTTTCATTTTTATCCTATGATTTCCCCCACCCCCACTCTCCTAATTTGCTTTCCCTTATCCTCGTACACCTACCAATGGCATTAACAGAGAAATTTCAAATGAATCCAACGAAATTTGCAAATTCGCGGAAATCAATGTTACCCATAGAAAATTTATAGTGCGGAGAGTGGGTTTTAGATTGATTGGTCGTTTCACCAAGGCACGTCGTAGTTTGCGGTCCATAGTGATGCGGGACATTAATAGTGTCCGTGTAATACAGTATGACGGTGGACCTTTAGTGGTCTGTGAAATGGCAATGAAGTGTACCGCACGTTGGTCTGCATCTGAATCACATGTACACAAACTATTTCTATCTCTCTCTAACTCGCTAACTCACTAACTCACTCGCTCACTCATTCATTCATTCATTCATTCACTCACTAATACTCTGTCTTACTCGGTCTCTTTTAATATTATATGTTATCTCGAAATAAACTACAATGTAAAATAACCGCTAACGTTTCCACTGACATTAATTAGTATAGATTTAATTGTATTATTATTATATCATCAATTTTAACATTATAAACGTTGATTAAATTATTGTTATAAATATTTTAGATGAAATGATTTTATTAGACTAAATTTTTGAAGTTATACTTCTTTTGGCGCGTTGGGGAAAATGTAATGGGGAGTGATTTTGTTCCGAGCGTCTGGAAAAACAACACCATGAAGTTTGTCGGTATTTACAAAGCGCGGCAAAACGATTTCAAGTATACGGCATGAAGTTGTCTTCTTCTCTTCTTCCCCCCTTTTTTTCTCAAGCGGGTCACCCATCCAAGTACTAATCGCACTCAGCGATGCTTGACTTAAATGATCGAGCGGGAACCAATGCTATCACAGCGCCATGGCCGTTGACGCATAAATTAATTCGATATGTCTCCCTTATATTTAGTGTGGACTGATATCTATATTATGATATTTTATTATTCTTTCTAATATATATAATATATCGATAATAAATTTAAATTAATAATAATAATAATAAATTTTGTTTTGTTAAGTTATTTTTGAAGTTATTGAGGTTATGTTCGTTTTGGTACAGCAAAGAAGTATAACTTCTTACGTGCGTACATAAGTACACACACCAGTTTTTTATTATTTAATTATTATTTTTCTTTGACACTGACACACACACATACACACACTTATTTACAAATATATTTTCATAGTAAGTAATAAAATAATGTTTAGATAAAATTATCATTCTTTTGAGGATTTTCCAAGGGAAAGAAAATGATTGATTGCTGTTAGAATAATCGAGATTGATTTGTTAATCAAAAAAAAAATTAAAATAGAAAAATAATAAAAATCTTACGAGTAGCACGTTTGTTTTTCTTCTTTTTTTTTCTATAATTATTTCTTTTTTTTTCATCAATCATCATCATTATTATCGTCATCATCAAAAAAAATAAAAACCATATTTATTTTTATATTACAACAGGGTAGAATATTCCCAACCCGTCCTAGGCAAAATTAATTTTTGTCGAGTGTTCCTAATTGAATATTTTATCATGCTTCTCGTATATCGTAGAAGCTGCAAAAGATGTCCCGGTAGGAAACTTCATTCCGAGTATATTATCCTTAAACTTGGGGTAGGAGGGGAGGTGGTGGTGGGGGTGGTTATATAAACTATGCAAGGAATACATTGTTAATGTAAGAAAATGTTGGAATTTCTTCAAACATAATTTAACTTGTTAAATGCAACGATAGAATAATAATAGATCATTTGAAAAATTTATCTGTAAATTCGACTTTTTAGTGGAAAAATCAGCAAACGAATTCAAACTTTTAGCCAGTATTGTATTATATATATATATATATAAAGCACTTTACTATGTCGAAACGTTTTCTTACGGTGGTCGATTAAAGGATAATCCAACTTCCATTCATCTTACAGAGTTAAATCCAAGATTCTAGGCTCGGTGAATTTTAACAAAGAACTTGTTCAAAATTTCTTCCTTTCTTCATTCTCATTCTCTCTCTCTTTCTCTCTTTCTCTTGCTTTTAATATATATATATATCTTTCTTATTCTTATATCTAACTTCTTTTATAACAATAATAATCCCGAGAAAGTTAATCTCCGAGGAATCAAAGTTTTTAATACGTATCCTTTTCCGGAATGAGCTATCTAAGTACCTCTTTTAGTTTCTCTTTTTTCCTTTCTTTCTTTCTATTTTTTCTTTTTTTTTTAAGAACTGATCTTGCTTATTAAGTTTTATATGAAAATTCAAGTTTTCTTCGACTTATTAATGATAATTATTTTCTCTACAAATGCAACGACAAATATCATTTCAACGATATACTCACGTTAATTATAATAATACGATATTTTTATTATTTTTTCTGATATTTTTTATCCGTTATTCTGGTTACATTTAATTATCAATTATTTTCTTACATTAAACAAATTAATATATATATAAAATAAAATAAATGAAAGTAATCGTAAAGTTAACACTAAACTTAACATGAACAGTTAAATGATACACTGTTAAATATGTTAAAACAAATACGATCAAAAATTATATAAAATTATATGTGTAAATACACATTATTTTATTTGAATAATAATATATATGTAATTGACATTTTTAAGTGATCATTTTTAATCACTAACAATACAAATAATTATACGTAAAGTATCGATAGGATTAATATTCAATTTGAAATGAAAATAAATATAAAAATAATACTTAAAATATAAATCTTATAATAGGTTGTAAATAATATTCATTGTAAGATATAATATATATAAAATAAAATAAATGAAAATAATCGTAAAGTTAACACTAAACTTAACACGAACAGTTAAATGATACACTGTTAAATATATTAAAACAAATACTAAATAAAATAATAAATATATAGATATGTTAATATTATGTTATATATGTTCATATATAATAATATGTTACAAAACAAACTAAAATATATAATATATATATATGTTAATATTATGTTATATATAATATAATAATATATAATATTATTTGTTAAAACAATACAAATAATTATACGTAAAGTATCGATAGAATTAATATTCAATTTAAAATGAAAATAAATAATAAACAATACTTAAAATATAAATCCTATAATAGGTTGTAGATAATATTCATTGTAAGATATAAACGAATTGTTTGAAATGCATAACTCGTAATGATACTATCTAGTGTAATATCTCGGTACTGCAGAAACATGGACATCAAAGGAAAGACGTTAACGTTCTCGTAAAGTCGAAATTACTATCCCACTTCTAAGAGAGTAGAAATCTGACAAATGGGTAAACCGCGATCTCTGCGATATGATTCACAACACAACACAACAAAACACACAACACATCATTCCTCTCTTTTTACTTTTGTACGAGACCAAGGAATTATCTGTGAAAATGATCTTTGAGAGGAGGTTTTACTTGATAACGGTCTTACTCGTCTAACGTAAAAGGTCAAAAGTCAAAAAAGAATTCTGGTCTTTTTCTTTCCTTTCCTTTCCTTTTTCTTTGTTTTTTTTAGATTCAGAAATACCAGACGGAGAGATAACGAAAAAAAAAAAAAGAACTAACATAAAAGGGGAACAATACTTTATATCTTTAACCCCTATTCGCATGATAATTTCAAATACGCGACCTAAATTTTGAATAAACCATCAGAAAAAGAAGACAAAAATTCACACACACACACACACACACTTATCTTACAGAGACACGTGTCGGTATTTTATTATAATTTATTACAAAATAAAAGAGTAGCAGTTAACAAAAATGAAGAAATTAAATTTTCTTCTTCTTCTTCTTCGTAAATTTTAATTTAAAATGAAAAGAAGAAAAAAATTATTATGAAACCAAAGGCAAGTTTGGCAAAGCTACGGAAGAAGAGCTGCTGATGTAACAGACAGTACTGAATTTTGTATCTACCGCTTACCGGATTATTCCACTTGCGAATGCAAATGGTCGTGGTAGAAAGTGGGATGAGTAGGAGGAGGGTGAGGGGGAAGGTTCGAGATAGAAGAAGAAGAAGGTAGAAGAAGGAAGAGGTAAAGATCCGAAAAGAAAAAGTCGATGAGACAGCAAATTCGAATGCTAGTCTAGCGAATAGTAGCTGCAGTACTAGTAGTAGTAATAGTAATAGTAGTAGTAATAGTGAGTGAGTAAGGAAAGAATCACGGATAAGATTCTGGGGATAAGGAAGTAGAAATCTTATAGTAAAGGGGATTCGACAGTTATATTCCAGTGGTCCACGTCCGTAGAAACGAAGAATAAAGTTGAGAAGTAGAAATAGAAGTAGAAAAAAGAAAAAAAATCTCCAAAAGGGCGGGGGTTGGTATAGGTAGTAGGTTTCGAAGAAAGGTGGTGGTGGGGGTAGGGGGATGAGTTTTGGAATGAAAGAGGAAAGAAATAGAAAAAGAAAAAAAGAAAAAGAAAATGGTTGGATGGTTGGGGGGGAAGGGGTGGGGGGGTGGAAAATCTTGGCTCGTAGTATAGTTCTATAGCGAAAAATTCTTTTCAGTTGGCATAGTCGTCATGTTGGAGTTGTGCCATACTTTTGCCTTGGTCGTCGTTGTTGGTCGTCGCGTGTCACAATTGGAGGACTGCGAACAAAGAATTTTATGAAGGACCCTAGTCCGTGTAATCTCTTCTGTAAACACGTGGTCAGAGACGTGGCCTTTATGTTCTTTTTCTTTTTCTTTTTATTTCGTTTTAGTGTGTTTTATCCCAGCCTTAGGCTATCGTCTCTACGTTTCTTGTAACCCCCCCCACCCCTTACCTTTTTCATCTTTCTTTCTTTCTTCCTAACATGATACAAAAGACCCGTTGAGAAGATAAAACGGCTTATTGCTTGCTACTACCGAACGATAAAACTTGACGATGATGTTGAATTAAACGATAGGAAATTTTAAGAAGCTTTTTATATTAAAGCTATTTTATTTATTACCTCTTTTCTCAGATCACAGCACCACCACTACCATCCCTCTCGTTTTTTCTTCCATTAAGGAAATGATTATTAAAGTAATTATCGTTTAATTGAGAGGTGAATCATTTTTTGATTTATTATATTTGTCTCTTAGACGAAAATATGAATGAATATTCATTGATTTTATTTTATTATGATTAATGTCAGTACACTTATTATTAATTTAATATCTTTTATTATTTATAATAAATTATTATATTATATTTTATTCTATATTTTATATAGAATATTATTTACTTCCAATATAATTATATTTCATTATTTTTCATATTTATGGGATTATATTAATCTTTTTCTAAATTGATGTTATAAGGGAAGATTAAATTTGACACGAATTATTAGAAATGAATTCTAAATATTATAAGATTGAAAATTAGATTGTTAATCGAGTACTATGATACGAAAATAATCATTGCATTTTTATATATAATATTCCTATAATTCTCGTTGTATATTATATATTCACGAATTCACTTGTAAAGTATTACCAAACTCGTTTAAAACTTTAAATATATAGAACCGTTCTTGATTCTAACTATACACTTACAACAACTAATAGTTCGATGACTAATACCGTATCCTAGAAGTTGGCTAGAAAATGATAGGTTAATCCGGCTTTGCCTCTTTAATACCCTACATACATATGATTTATTTCTCAACGGTATTAAATCATAATAATTCTATCTCTAATTTCGAATGATACTTTTTTTTTCTAGTAGATGTTACTAATACTATTATCAAATATTAATCCTTTACTACTACTCTGTATTTATCTTTACGTGTAAGAAAACTTTCTAAGTATTCCTTTACAAGTAACTAATACCACTAACATACTTACACGTATGTGTATAAGAATTAAATATATAAATTATGTACGCACGTATGAAGTTATACTTCTTTGCTGTACCAAAACGAACATAACCTCAATAACCTCAAAAATAACTTAAAAAAAAACTTCAAAGAAAAAAAATAATTATTATTATATATATATAAGAAAGAATAAAAAAAGAAAAGAAAATATCAAAATATAGATATCAGTCCACACTAAATAAGAAAGATATATCGAATAACTTCACGCGTCAACAGCCATGGCGCGGTTACAGTATTAGTTCCCGCTTCGATCATTTAAGTAAAGCGGCGCTGAGTACGATTAGTATTTGGATGGGTGACCCGCTTGAGAAAAAAGGGGGGAAGAAGAAAAGAAGACAACTTCAAGCCGTATACTTGAAATCGCTTTGCCGCGCTTTGTAAATACCGACAAACTTCATGGCGTCGTTTTTCCAGACGCTCGGAACAAAATCACTCCCCATTACATTTTCCCCAACGCGCCAAAAGAAGTATAACTTCAAAACAATCCAACGTATTACAGGTATTATCTAACGAAGGTATCATTGTGAAAGATGGTTAAACCAAAGGTTCGATTGAATCGATAATTAGATTAGAGTAGAGTTAATGAGACGAAATGATTGAGACAATAACAGTTGAATTGGTCAGTGTAACGACGACACGGTTTCCAATTGATTCAGAAACGAGAAAGAGACTGGCTCTTGCTTTTGCTCAACAACAGCACCACCAGCACCACCACCAATGGTGGAAAGGAAGGGGGAGAGTGTTGAACCCTTTCAACCCCCTCAACAACGAACGTTTACTCGCGTAGTACTGTGACCACAAGAGCACACAATACCTGATTAAGCCCCTTTCGAACGTTTACAATGTATGCACATACGCGTAACACTCTACTCTCTACGCGTATCAGCAACGCCCTTTCCGTAGGTTGCCCTACGAGTCCCAATACTATAGTTCGATATAGCCTAACTCGGCTTCGTATCTATCCTAGTTAACCTATTGTTCGTGTACACTAACATGGATCGTTAAACCAATCTATGTATGTATATATGTGTATGTGTGTGTGTGTATGTATTTCTATTGTGTGTAAGTGTATATAAGTTTACAGTTAAATGCACAAATATCGATCAGTCGAACGCAATAGTAATCGTATCGAATGGAACTAATCGACGATAGAGTATTCACTTTGTCTATAATTATTTCATTACATTAGGAATAACATGTTTCATGTTTAGTATCTTCAATTATAGAATTTTATTTTAGTTCTTTGTAGCATGGTAGAATTACAAGTGTCCCACCTTTTTTGATGCACCGTAATGCATGTTAAAGTAATCTTGAAATATTGCAATAACTGCATGCGTGAGACTATTTGAGTCTCATCCTATAAGAACAAATTTTATTAAACTATTACTATTTTTTTTTTGTATGTTTTTACATTTATTAATAAAACTATTATCAATTTTGTTTCATTTAAAACACAATAAAATTCTATTTTATTATCTAAAATTCTGTACACTGCATAGAGTTAGAAAATTCTATTCTATTTGTCGATGATTTTTACGTCAGAAATATAGGAAAATTAAAATAGGAGGATTGATAGAAAATTAATTGAAATAAAAAATAGAGAATATTGTGGGATGCGAGTGCCTCCAAGCCAAACACTTAAATAGGCATTCGTGAGGAGATTGGACGGTAGGCCCTGGATAGCTCAGTGGTTAAAGAGCAGTCGCCCGGAAAGCGGAAGACTGGGTTCGAATCCCGGTCAGTCAATCCAACGGCCTAATTTTTTCACGAATCCTACGATACCATGTTTCCCGTTTTGTATCTTCAATTTAAATATTTCACTTTAAAAAAGTCTACTTTATTTGCGTCGATGATTTTTACGTCAGAAACATAGACAACAATAACAAAAAAACTAGGAAAATTGATAGAAAATCAATTGAAATAAAAAGATAGGTACGAGGGGAATAAAGAGATGATGTCATAAATAAAAGTAATAGTATAATAGTTTGGAAATAGGAACAAGAAAATGGAATAAATATGGGAAAAAGCTTTGAGTTGAACGTGACGAGAGAAGAAAAGAACATTTGAGAAGAACACATATCGAGAGAAAATGAATCCTTCTGGTCGAACGATCTAATTTCCCGATACGAATTGCCGAATACCGTTAGGAAAAGTAAAAAGAAAGAAGAGGAAGAGAAAAAGGGGGAAAGAGGAAAGGGGGAGTAGGGAAAGGCTAGTAAAAAAGTATAGTAAAAGCAAAAAGACAGTATTTTCAAGCGCGAAACGTTCACGTAGAGGAACGAATAAAATTGCAACCGAGCTTGTTGGTGGTCTGGGTGGGTGGTTGTCTCTCTTGGCTACCAGCGGAACTCGAGAGTGGTCTCTACGAATGCTTGCTGCTGTTACTGTTGCTGCTGCTGCTGCTTGCTGATGGTAGTTTCAAAGAGAGGATTCAGGTTCCGTGACGTTGCTCGCATCCGACGATTCACGTTCAACGCGTAATTAAATCGGAGGGGGTGGTAGATGGTAGGTGATGGGTGGTAGGTGTAGGTAGGGTGGTAAGAGACGAGAATGGGAATGGGTTGAAACAATGCAGAGCTGTGTCAGAGATAGTACTTTCCTCTGTTTCTTTCTTTCTTTCTTTAAACTCAACCCAAACCCCTTTTCCACCTATTTTTGTTTCTATCTTTCTATCTCATTCTTCTTTCATCTCATTCTCGTAGTGTATACACATGCTCGCTATCAATCTCGGATACGTGAGAATAATAATAATAAAAAACAAAAAGAAAAAGAAAATAAAAGAATAGAAAAGGATGAGAAGAGAAATAAAAATGCAAATGGATGATGAGAAATAAGAGAGAAAATTTGTGAGTGAAAAGATGATAAGGATGAATGTGCTAAAAGAAGAAGAAGAAGAAGGAAGAAAGAAGAAGAAAGAAGTTGTGCGTGGAAAACACGGAGACATATTCTGACGCGTACTATGAATGCAAGAACAATGAATAGAGAGATGAAGAGAGAGAAAAAGAGAGAGGGTGAAAGAGAGAGAGAGAGAGAGAGAGGGATTCAAGGCAACGCGTTAAATACTCCGAGGATTGCGCCAACGATATTTGCGCGGTTCTCTCCGAGCTTGGAATTGCTCTTCTGACGTATGCAAAGCGGCTTTCGAGTTATTCGCAGCTGCACGTCGTTCGTATTGTGCAAGCTCTTCTTCCCACCCGACGCGTACACACACACTTGTCATTTCTTTCTCAAATCTTAACTTCCTACGTATTACATTTTCTTTTTGCGAATTTTTAATAATATTAATAATAATAATTATTATTATATACGTGAGATGAAAGGGTTCAAACATTAGATACATATATGCGTAAGTTTGTGCGCGTATGTTTGTGCGATAAGTCAATCTTTTGTTGAAAAAAAATTAGTGAAAACGTATCAATCGTTAGTTACATCAATATGCATTTGTTTATAGAAGAATCTTGAATCATTCTATTAAAAATTAATCAAATCAGAATATAAATGATAAGAATAATTAATCCTAGTTTCCATTAGCACCCGTATCTTTCACATAAAATATACGGAAAAAGTATATCTTCCATACATTTGTTATCAAGGTGTGACAAACAAACGTGTAAAAAGTGTTTCGAAAGTGGATAAGAGGAAAACGACGAAGCAAAGTAGTAATAGTAGTAGTTGTTGATAGTATTGTAGTAGTAGTAGTAATACTGACGTGCAAGAAAGAAGAGGGAGAGGGTTAGATAGGGGTAGGTGGAAGGGTAAAAAGGTAGAACGATAAGCGACTGCAAGCATGCACTGTAATATCGGGTAATAGCTGGGAGAAAAGGGGAACAGGAGGGGTGCTGAGAGGGTGGTGAAGGAAAACGGGGAACAGGAGGTTAGGGGTTAGGGATTGGGGGTTGGGGGTTGGGGTTGGAAGAGGAGAAAGGCAGGCAGGCAGGCAGGGTTAGAGGAGGAATTCGCATTCGGTGCATCCCTCCGGTTATCGCAACGGCCAGATTTGCATATCGTTAATTCTGGGACGACACGTAGGTATGCGCATTCAAGCTTTGTATCCCGCGTGTGGGGCTTTGTTGTCGGCGAAGCGCGTCACGTTGATAAAAATCCATCCAACGTTCGCCTCCTGCTCATCCCGCGCCATTATTGCTGCGGGGGCGTACTGTTCGGGTTTACCGGCAACTACTACCACTACTACTACTACTATTACTAATACTACTACTAGTATTCCTGATGATGACTTTAGAATGTGCACCAACGAGAGAGATAGAGAAAGCTGGTTTCAACTCTCTTGGATAATATTATGCGAATAAACTCGCACGCGAACAGAACTCCCCCCCCCCAACTCCCACCCTCCTGCCACGAAATAATCATTTTTAATGAAATCAAAATATCCACACGCGAAATAGAGAAGTGGGGGGGGTGGTAAGGATGAATGTAATGTAACGTAAACGATCCCTTGTTTTTGTTTATCCTACCTGTCGCCAAAAAAATACATTGGATTATTTGATTAGATTATAATATTATAGAAAGAGGATATGCAGTTATTGATTATGATATAGCAGGAATAAACTCGTCTTTCCTTTTTGTTAATTTTTTCTTCTGTTTTTTTTCTCTTTTTGGTGTCTAGTGTGGTCATTAGATTTGTATGGTAGATTACAAAATGAATAGTTACCGGATCAGGATACATTACTACCGATGTTTCAAATGGGTTCTCGACACGATGACGCACGCGTATTACGCGTGTTCGTAAGTAATGGTAATGGCCTTGCCCTTGCCCTTGCCCTTGCTCTTACCCTTGCCCGAACGTAATAGTCAAGGTAAGCTCGAAGGCCGGTTACTATACAACCAAGGGGAAACGTCTAATCGTTAATTTGCATTTTAACGTAGGCAGACTCACATCTTTATTCGAAGTGTTTAGTAATTTATGTATTATTTCGTTGCGTAATGAAATCATTTTGATTTGGTTAATGGGACAAACAAAAGATCTTATCTAGGAAATAGAAAATATATATGATAATATCAATTCAAAGAAAAATCAAAAAATAATATAATCGTAGTAGTAGTAGTAGTAATATAAAATTGTGCATACGTATGATGTATGTGTGTGTATATATTGTATAAGAGTAATAAGTAATAGGTAATAATAATAATAGTTGTAGTAGTAGTAATAATATGTACGTATCAGACATTTTACAAATATTAACATTAGATTTAGATTAGAGAGAGTTTCATAATTTGCATCAAAAGCTTACTAAGTTCTAAACTTTATTAGCAAGGATTCTTTACAAATCGTACGGGTTGTTCTTACGCAATTGAAAGTATATGTGTATATATATATCGTATATGTACACGTTAGAGTTAAGAAGTAATAGTAATTACGTCGCGTGATCGCAACAGAGTACCTATCTTCCTCGATAGTTTCCAGTTTCGCGTGTCCTCCTGTAGTTAGTTAATACATCACCCTCGGTATATTCATATAAGTAATAGTTAGTATTACTAGTAGTAGTAGTAATAGTGATAGTGTAGGTAGAGTAGTTTTCTTTAGCGAATCAAGCCGAGTTCAAGCGATCACGTTCCTTCAACCGTGAATCATTTATCGTGAGAAAGATCGTTCGAAGATTCGTTAGATTACACATATACATATACACACACATAAAAGATATAATAAAAAAATGAAAATTGAAGCTTAACTCCTAGCAAAACTAGTATCTCGATTGAATTTATTAGAAAAGTAGAATGAGATAGGAAAAATGCAAGAAACGAGCAAAAGAAGTGAACTGAACTGAAGAAGAAGAAGAAGAAGAAGAAGGAAGGTTATTCGTTCGTGGAAAGAGTCCAACGAAGTGGGGTGGGATAGGGTGGTGATGGTGGTGGGGGGGGATAGGAAAGGGGGAGCAAGTTCGTCGACGATGGGCTCAAGATTAATAAATAATCATTATGCGGCAATAAATAGCCCAGGTGTCCGAGCGAGCGGCCACATGGGTGTCTCCAATTATTAATGGAACCGGGGCTTGGCATGGCGTGCGCGCTCGTGCGATGTGAGACCCCACCGCACGTGTTGCAACCGGCTGCTGCTGCTGCTTCTGCTGCTGCTGCTGCATCTAGTGGTGCTGTTAGTGTTGCTGATGCTAGTGGTGTTGTTGTTGTTACTATTGGTAGTGCCTAGTACTGGTGATAGTAGGTTGTACCCAGTGCAATGTGCCGATCGTCGATGGTCTGGTTGGTTGGCTGGCACTGCGCGAGCTTCGAGCACCACACTCGACGATTTATGATTTTGCTGGACGAACCAAAGTGCAGCTGCACCGGCCAGCCGGCAGGCAGGCAAGCAGGCAGGCAGGCCGACGTCGCGGTCGTACGTCTATCTGTCTACACACACTTCTACATTCTCATATATGAGTAAATATATATATATGTATGTATGTATGTATGTATGTTTAGAGATATGTAGGTAGGTAGGTTGGTTGGTTGGTTCGTTGGTTGGTTGGTTTGTTGCTTCTCTTCTTCTTCTACCCTTCCTTCCTCCCCCCCACCACCACCCTTCACTACGAACAATTTCCGATCGTGTCCCGATCATGTCCCAACACAGTTACTCGGTTTACGCATACCCTTCTATACCCTAAACAACTATACATATATATATATGTATATATGTATGTATGTAATTCGAAGAAAAGAAGAAAGAAAATAGATCACGAGGATGTTCGATTAGAAAAAGAATTTTCTTTCTCTCTTCTTCTAAGTTCTCTTCTCTCCACTCTTCTTCAGCCTAGAAATTCCAATTGAAAATGAATCGAAAAAAAAGAAAGGAGAAATAAAATGTAAGATTAAAAAGAGAAAATAAAAGAAGAAGCGGTACTCCTCTGGTAACCGTGGACGAAGCCAGAAACCGATCGACTATGCTACTCACGGAAACTTCTGCTCTTGAACCTGTTCCAATTTACTCGTTTTTTCTTTTTCTTTTCCTTTTTCTTTTTCTTTTTGTTTTTCCTTCCCGAAGAAAGAAAAAGCTTGGCGCGCGAGGCACGAATACCCGCGAGAGAAGGATCGGCTTAGAAAACGTCTCGTCAGTGTCTCTCGTTTTATGTCACTGACCTTTTCTCTACGGGAAATCCTATCGAACCAACATACTCAATTCTTAACTTCTCCTTTGTGTTTCTCTATGAGTTTTTCTTTTTTTTTTACTTCATGTTTTACTTGATATATATAAATGTTATCGTGAAATAATGACAATTGGATAATGTCAAGATTCACTTGGACTCTTGTCATACTATTGTCAGTGAAAGACTGAATTATTTTAATTTATTTTTATACATTAATATTTTGGACATATAACAATGGATTATGGGAATCTTAAAGTTTATTTTTATATATTAATATTTCTGACATTAATAATTCTGACAATATTTCAGACACATTTCTGAACATATACCAATTGACCATGTTACTCTTGACGTTCTCCAATTTTTTGATCTTTCACCATAACTATTTGTTATTATTATTAAAATCATTATTTTCGTTAACGTATAAATACGTGTCGAATTTTTAGAAAAGAATACAATATTCTTCAAAATGATTTTGAACATTTCTGTAAAATTATTTCGTTCGCGTCGAATGAGAATACCCGTGACAAGATTTCAAACGATTCAAATACGTAAAATATAGTTTTAAATTTCGGCGAGAAAATATCGTGGTTCTAGGAAAAAGAAGAAGAGGTGGTGGTGGTAGGGGGAGAGGGGTATAAAACCCCAGCCCTAGTTTTGTGCTTGAGCCCTGTGACGTTTGCCATCATGAATATGCGATTACAACAAAGGGAGCCTTTTTAAAAACCGAGCCCTGTGCCTAACTTTCGTTCCATGGTGGTGATGGTGATGGTGGTGGTGGTGATAGAACTTCAGGGGAGTGTTTCGTTACAAAAATAATAAAAAAAAAAAAAAAAAAGAAAAAATAGAAAGAGGAACGAAGCAAATAATAAAAAACAAAAATATAAAAAACCAACAACAAAGGAAGTAGCATAGAAGAGGGAGGGGAGTATAGGCAGAGAAAGACGGAGAACAGAAAGAGAAAAAAAGAGAGAAAAAGAGAGAGGAGAAAGAGATAGATAGAGAGAGGGTTGTATTTTTTTTTCGGACGTTGGGGGTGTTAATTAAAACAGCTAGCGAAACTTTTTTTTTACCTTTTACCTTTTACCTTTTTTCCCTCTATTGTTTTTTTTTCTTTCTTTCTCTCTCTCTCTCTCTCTCTCTCTCTCTCTCTCTATGTTTATCGTTTTCTCTCGCTTACCCCTTTTCATAGAAAACTCGTGGAATATAGTAGTCGAGAATCCGAGGTGATGGGATGGGGAGTAAAGAGTGGTGGAGGGGTGGTGGTGTGGGGTTAGTTCTGATACTCTGGTGCATGCTCGTAGCAGTATACGCCAATTTCAAGAGTTTTAAGTCCTTTATCAACCAACCATACCCATTTTCGATTGGCCGTGAGCTCTCGCGAAAGAGTACTCCTTCCAATCACAATTTTTTGTTAACAGTAACAACAAAAAAATTGAAAATAACGGAAAAATGAGACAAAGAGAGAGTGAGAAAGAGAGAGAGAGAGAGAATGCAGGGGAAAGGTATCAGTTTCCTATCCTAGTATTGCAACGTGCAACGGGGGTTTTTTTTCTTTGTGTCACATCTTTTGCGTTATGCTAGTAAAATGCACTTGAGCTTGCAACTGCAGCAGAGGTGGAGGGACAGGAAGGGGCCCCGAGGAAACCGCTACCCTCCTATCGCGTTAATATTGAACATTTTTTTTTTTATTATTTTTTTTTTCTGTTATCTTTCCTAACTGTTCTTTTTGTTTGACTTTCTTTCTTTGTTTCATTCTTTTTCTCTTTTTTTTTTTTTGCACACGCTCGTTTAACGAAGAACACTTCGCGTCGATTCGTCAAAAGTGACGAACGAATGAACGAAAAAAATTGAAAAGAAACGAAAGAAAATGAAAAAACAAACGAATCGAGAGTTTGTTAATAGCGTTTAATCTTCGTTTTTCGATAGGTAAATATAGATAGATAGATAGATAGATGGATAGATAGATAGAATGAAATGTTTAACGATTAAACAAGTTTTTATGGATTTTTTCTTTCTTTTCCTTCTTCCTTCTATTTTTTTTTTTTTTTTTAAATTTGTTACTTTCAATCTTTATCCTCTCTCTCTCATATTCGTAGAATAATTCCAAACGGAAGAGAGTATAAGGATTATATTTTTGCGAGTGGCATATCGTTTATAATCAAAATTCGTGTTATAAAAATAAAAAGAAAAAAAATAGTGCGAGAGAGAAAATTCCCTACGATATCCACGAATCAGCAGCTTGGTTTTGAATTTGATCCGGATGTATTATCAAAAGTTATTCTTTTGTATGTACGTAAAACCCTTTTTCTTTTTTCGAACGAACGTACAAACGTTTGACCAAATTTTTCTTTTAAACGCGATTGGAAGGGAGAAGGGATCCTAATTAAAAAAAAATAAAAAAAAAACTGGTGTGTGTACTTATGTACGCACGTAAGAAGTTTTACTTCTTTGCCGTACCAAAACGAACATAACCTCAATAACCTCACAAATAACTTCAAAAAAAAACTTCAAAGAAAAGAAATAACTTAAAAGAAAAATAATTATTATATATATATAAGAAAGAATAAAAAAAAGAAAAAGAAAATATCAAATATAGATATCAGTCCACACTAAATATAAGAGAGATATATCGAATTATTTCACGCGTTAACAGCCATGGCGCGGTTACAGCATTAGTTCTCGTTTCGATCACTTAAGTAAAGCGGCGCTGAGTACGATTAGTATTTGGATGGGTGACCCGCTTGAGAAAAAAAGGGGGGAAGAAGAAAAGAAGACAACTTCATGCCGTATACTTGAAATCGTTTTGCCGCGCGTCATAAATACCGACAAACTTCATGGTGTCGTTTTTCCAGACGCTCGGAACAAAATTACTCCCCATTACATTTTCCCCAACGCGCCAAAAGAATTATAACTTCAATAAATAAAAGGGCGTACGCACGATTCTGTGTGAATATATAAATAAAATAATAAAATAAAACATATGAATTAAAAATATGAATTAAAAAAGAAAAAAAACAAAATGTAAGCAAAATATATTCGACGTTGACAGTTGATAGGGGGTGGTGGCAGGGGGCAGAAGGAGGGAGGGGGTGGGAAGATATTATCGATCACGGGGTTGAAATGTCACGTGAAATGAAATCAACGGGAACGAATGAACGAACGAATGAACGAACGAACGAACGAACGAACGAACGAAATGGCAGAAAGGAAGGGGGGGAGGGGGCGTAACAATCAGCGTTGTTATAAATCAAATTATGATTCGATATAACGTGATTTTAACGTGAAATATTGGAAAATGACGCGCGAACGGTTGCCGCTAACTTCTATTATCTGCTTCCCATTTATATATTAAATATGATTTTTCGAACTAAATATAAAGCGCAAAATTCACGATTTTTGTTCTTATTTTTTGTATTATTTTTTTTTTCTTTTTTTTTTTTTGTATTTATTCCCCCATCGATAAGCTTCCCTCCGTCGCAAACGAATACACGAAATATAAACTATTATATATAATAATAATAATAATAATAATAATATAATAATACACGTTGCTGTGCCGATTGTTGTTCGATACGTTTTATACACTTTTTATACAAAAATAAAAAACAAAACAAGAAGCGAATTATCGTAAATCGAATATTTAAAAAAAAAAAAAGCAGAATGATAAAATGAATCATCGGTATTATCATCGATGATAAATATATTTAACGAATTGTTTGAACAAAGAGAGAGAGAGAGAGAGGAAAAATAAATAATAAAAAATAAAGAATGTAAAAAACGTAGAAGAGAAGAAAGAGAGACGGTTGTTTGAGAGATTGTAAATGGGAATATAAATTCTTTGCGGTGCATTAAATTCCTTTAACTCATCACGTACGAGAGAACGAGAGAGAAAGAGAGAGAAAGAGAGAGAGAGAGAAAGAGAGAGAGGAAGACTGGATAAATTTTTATTTAACGTTTTCATCGGAATTCCGTTTCGTGTCATCTAACTATCGTAAATTCTGTTTCATCTCTCTCTCTTTCTCTCTTTTGCATTGCGCGGGTGGTGCTTTTTATGAAATAAAAGCAGATCGACGAACGGGAACAACGTTCATTCAGCCGCGATGAGAATAATGAGATCTACGAGCCGTTCAAAATTTACCTTTTAATATATCGCGAGAGAGAGAGAGGGTATATGCGAAATAATTCGAACGGAAATGTCAGGGGAGCGAATAAAATTACGAGTACTCTGGAATCGGAAAGTCGGGAGAGAAAAGAGAGAGAGAGAGAGAGAGAGAGTGTATGTATATGCATGCAATCTTTCTCTTTCTATTTTTATTTTGCATACGAGGGCGGCGTACGTTACAAAGATTTATAAATAAAAAAAAAATAAAAAAAAAAAGAAAGAAAAAAAAGAACACCGAGTAGAAAATACGAAAAAGAAGCTGGTTGGTTTATTTTTACGAAGGTATGCGTACGAGACTATAAATTAAAAGAAGGAGATGGAGAAAAAAAGAGAATAAGAGAGAGAGAGATAAAATAGAGACAAAGAAACTAAATGGAAAGAGAGAAAGAAAAAAAAAGGGGGCTGAAGAATGAACGAGTCAAATAAATTATTTTAGAAAGATAGTTCGTTAGAATCAAACAAATCAATGTTGGAAAAAGCTTTTCTCTTTCGATTTTTAGATTTTTTCTCAAAGACTAAATTTAACCACGCGTATGGTCAAATTACATGGGTTTTGTAATAATTTATTTAACAAAATGTATCCATTGGATTTTCAAATCTCATTTTATATACGATTCGTTTGATATTTTTCGCTATAAAAATAGGTTTGGTATATGAATTTTTGAATAAATTAAATCCTCCCCCACTGTATGGTCAAATTACATGGGTTTTGTAATAATTTATTTAACAAAATTTATCCATTGGATTTTCAAATCTCATTTTATATACGATTCGTTTGATATTTTTCGCTATAAAAATAGGTTTGGTAAATGAATTGTTGAATAAATTAACCCCCCACCCCCACTGTATGGTCAAATTACATGGGTTTTGTAATAATTATTTAACAAAATGTATCCATTGGATTTTCAAATCTCATTTTATATACGATTCGTTTGATATTTTCGCTATAAAATAGGTTTGGTATATGAATTTTGAATAAATTAACCCCACCCCCCCACTGTATGGTCAAATTACATGGGTTTTGTAATAATCTATTTAACAAAATGTATCCAATTGATTTTCAAATCTCATTTTATTTTTCACTATAAAAATAGGTTTGGTAAATGAATTGTTGAATATAAATTAAACCCACCCCCCCTTTCTTTTTCCCTACCCTTCTTCCTTCAATTTTCTTTTTTTTCTTATTTTTTTTTTTAAACACTTCATCTACCACGTGCGATATACTGTTATTTGTAAGAGAAAAAAAATACGATGAACGCTTTGGGACCCCTTTTTTCTTTTCTTCGAAAACGAAGAACATGCCACATTGTTCTGAATGACATTAAAATCTTGAAATACGTTTTAAAGAAAAAATTCGTTTGGCGTTTCCGCGTTCTCGGATGCGTACCACCCGCCGTCCTGGACTTGTTTCGGTTTCACCTCAACTAACCTCTATCCATTAGATTACGTCGAGTCAGTATGCAACACCTGATGCACCTACTATGCAACTTCTATGCAACTTCCTTTCTTCTTCCTCGCATCTTCCGGCATACCTCAGACTTCATTCTGCTTCTTCCTCCTCCTCCTCTTCCTCTTCCTCTTCCTCCCTTCTTGTCTTTTTTTATTTATTCATTTTTTTTTAATTACTTAGAGAAAGGAAAAAGAAAGTATAAAAATGTTCTCATTAATAAACCCTTATTTTAAACATTAACTGTATTTAACTTATATCCTATTTAATCATAAAATATTCGATAAAACAAAATGCAAAAGAAATGTCACGTATTGCAAATTGTTTTACACAAATATCTCATACTTTGAAAGATATTATTAATAAAAGAAAAATGAATATATTCCCATTTATATATCATGATTTTTAACAATTTACGTCGAATTATTACAATATACAATTCTGACTAAAATAATTCTAAAAGTAATTGAATCAAATGATATTCTAATTCGTTGAAGTATATTCCCTATATTGATTTAACGATTCACCGTTTGTTTCGAAACGAAAAAAAAAAACAAATCGCAACAAAACAAAAAATTTTTAAATGCTGAACACTCGTCGAAGAAAATAGGTCAATCGTTTCTTTATAAAAAAAAAAAAAAATTCTAAAAGAAAAAGAAATGAAAACCTAACGAAAGAAAGAGAAAGAGAAAGAGAGAGGAAAAATTTCAATCGATAACTTTCAATGATACGCACCGTACTTACTTTTCCTTTTTTTCTTTTTTTCTTTTTTTTTTCTTTTTTCTTGCTTCCACCTCCTTCCCCCCCTTCCTTCCCCTTGTACTCTAACCACTTTACCAATTTTCTTTCACTGTCTCTTTCCATCTCGTTAAAATCATTAGCAATTTAATGAAAAGCACTCTCTCTCTCTCTCTCTCTCTCTCTCTCTCTCTCTCTCTCTCTCTCTCTTTACTACCGTCTTCTTGCTCGGCATCTTAAAACACGTTGAGGATTACTGCTACATTTACACGCTCGGTCCAGTTTCGTCGTGTTCACTTTCAAAGCCGGTTTATCCTTCTTAAAAAAAAAAACCCAAAAAAAATAAAAAAATAAAGAAGAAGAAGATGATCTCTTGCAGAACTCTCTCGCGGCTCTTTAATAACAACTTCAAGCCGACAAATAGGGCTTACTGCAAATCGATGTAAACGAGATGCATCGTTTTTCTCTTTCACTCGTGTACTCTCACATACACACACACACACACACATACACGCGAGAGCAGACACTTTCTGTCCGTCTGTCTGTCTCTCTGTCCGTCTCACTCACTCTTTCTGGTTCAATTAAATGAAAAATACAAGAGATCACGAGATACGGTTAATTTAAATCATTCGATACTGCGAGAAATTTAGCACTCTTTTATTTAACGAGCAGAAAACATCTACTACCACATACACACACATATGTGCATATAGAAATGCATATATATATATATATATATGTAAGTACATATAAATGAGACATGTAGATACACCAGTCTTTGATCTGTTTATCGAAGCACGGTTCTATGATATTATTAAAACATTGGCTGACATTAGTGGCTATTGAACTGTCACGAACCAATCAGGTTTAATTATTTGTTTTCAGTTCGTCACGAATTAACGTCATTTTAAATATCTTTATATTATTTCTCTCTTTCTCTCTCTCTTTCTCTCATTATATTATATGTATGTATGTATGTGTATATTTGTTTCTCATTATTTTCGAACGATTTCATTCGACGAATTTATTTTACTTTATACGCGAATATAAACCGAATAAAAAATTATTAAGGAAACAAAAATTCCCTTTTTTTGTTTCTCTTCTTCTTCTTCTTCTTCTTCTTCTTCTATTTTTTATCACCTTTCTTTTCTTTCCTTATTTTCATATATTTATTTTTATTTCTGAGTACTGTAATCTCGCGATACAAATATAATACTTTTTTTTTTGATAATAATTTTTGTTTCTTTTTGAAGTTATACTTCTTTTGGCGCGTTGGGGAAATTTAATAGGGAGTGATTTTGTTCCGAACGTCTGGAAAAAACGACACCATGAAGTTTGTCGGTTATTTACGACGCGCGGCAAAGTGATTTCAAATATACGGCATGAAGTTGTCTTCTTTTCTTCTTCCCCCATTTTTTCTCAAGCGGGTCACCCATCCAAATACTAATCGTACGCAGCGCCGCTTTACTTAAATGATCGAAACGAGAACTAATGCTGTAACCGCGCCATGGCTGTTAACGCGTCAAGTAATTCGATATATCTTTCTTATATTTAGTGTGGACTGATATCTATATTTTGATATTTTTTTATTCTTTCATATATTTTTCTTATATATATTATTATTTTTTCTTTTTTGAAATTATTTTTTTGAAGTTATTTCTGAGGTTATTGAGGTATGTTCGTTTTGGTACGCCAAAGAAGTATAACTTCTTACGTGTGTACATAAGTACACACACCAGTTTATTCTTTCTTATATATAATAATAATAAATAATAATTATTTAATCTTTTTAAGTTATTTTTTTTCTTTGAAGTTTTTTTTTGAAGTTATTTTTGAGGTTATTGAGGTTATGTTCGTTTTGGTACAGCAAAGAAGTATAACTTCTTACGTGCGTACATAAGTACACACACCAGTTCTTTTTTTATTATTTTATTTTTTTTCTCGTACACGCAGATTATCGGAAAAATATTCGAATCTGAGAATAATATATTTCTATCCAGTGTTACACGATAAATCCATTTCCTATCCTATAATTAGAAAACTTCGTCGTATGCCACGTATATTATATATCTATTACTCCTGTTTTTTTTTTTTCTTTTCTTTCCTTTTTTTCTTTTTTTAAGGGGGAGGTTCAGAACGAGCTTGTCGATCTCGCGTTAAGCTCCTTTCGATTGTCCATTACGAAAGATTTGATAAAAGATACCGTAAACGTATTTTATCCTCCGAATAATGGGAAAATGTAGGGTGACTATACCTGAATAAAATAAAAAAAAGAAAGAAAAAACGAATTGAATGAAAGAAAAGGGGAAAGAGAATAAAAATAAAAAAAAGTAAAATGAGAAGAGGAAAAAGGTAAAGTTAGTTAAAATTCGAAATAAAATACACCTTCAATGCTATCATTTGATTTTACATAATAAATGTCTTCTTTAAAATGAAACAGCTGAGGTATAGTAATCCAATGGAAACGAATAATACTTCGAGGGGAGAAAAAAGGAAAAAAACTTTCGTTAAATCCAACGTAATAATAATAATAATAATAACAATAATAAAAGAAGAACAAAAAAATTCAAATCCAATCGATGGTTCGTCAAATATACATTACAAAGAAATAATAATTGATCTGTGTTCAATTAAATAGATTAAATAATTCCGTCGAACAAAATCTCCCCCCCCCACCCACTCCCACTAACTACCCTTCCCTTTTTATATACTTTTTTTTTGTTATTCCTTCTACGAAAGTTAAATCAATTCCCGATAGGAATTACATTCGTTATAATACGAAGATTATACAGAAACAAATAAAAAATGTACAAAAATCAATACTCGTCTAACAATTCCTGTTTGTTTATCTATATATTTATGTATGTATGTATGTATGTATATATGTATGATGCATTTCGAACGTTTTAAACGATCGAATCGACAAGCTTTCGATTCGTTTGAAAAGTTAAAATGTATGAATAGAATCTTGCCATTTTCGTGATTTCATCTTCATAAATATATTATTTCTCTTTCTTTTTTTAAAAAACACACACACATACAATGAAATAAAATCCTTCGGTTTCGTGTTAGGCAAACTTTGCATCTCTCTCTTACAAATGTTTCTCTTTACATTGCAATTGATTTTGATTTAATTAACGTTTTGAAAAAATCAGCTACCATTCATCGGATAATATTTCTCTATGGTTTACTTATAAATAAAATAAATAAACAAAACGAATAATATATAAATGTTAACAAGTCAATACGAGTGATTCATCATCGGTATCATAAATTATTCAACAAAATATATAAATAAATAAATGAATAAATATATTTCTACAAAAGATTAATACGTAAACGTAGTAAGTTAAGTTGTACACGTTTAACGATAGAGCTATATTCTCGAATGATCTTTCTCAACGATAATCAAGTATGTTAAGGAAGTGATGGGGAGTGGGGGGGAGGGAAGGGGGAGTTGAGGGGGGGAAAAGGCTACTATGCTTACGCAGTAGAAGACCAGTTTGTCCTGTCTAGTTTTGAATCTTTCCTAGCTTCCAACATCTTATCCGTTTCCTTTTTTTCTTTTTTTTTTACCCATAGCAACTTGATCGAGAAAAAAATAAAAAATAAAAAATAATAAAAGTAAAAAATAAAAAAGTATATATATATAAAGAGAGAGAGAGAAGGAGAATAAAAAGAACGAACCAAAGCAGAGCAGAGCAAAGCAAAGATAAAAAAAAAAAAAGGAAAAAAGGGTTGAATGCGCTAGACACGCAGCTTGTAATTTAAAAGCGTAGAACTATAAATTGCAATGTTCACGTTTTGTGTTATGGTGGTGGTGATGGTGGTGATGGTGGTGGTGGTGGTGGTGGTCGTTCTGCTGCTGTTCCCTGCGTGCCACGTGGTCGTTAAACATTATCTCCCTTGATAATTGCACGTGAGGAACGAACGAGTTGCTGCTCGTGCAAAAGATCAGTCTCATGATCGTTCATAAATTCTACCTCTGACACGATCGTCAGTGAGAAAGAAAGATGGGGGGAATCAGGGGGAGGGGGAAGGGTGGTGTACAATGATCAAGAACGATGGGATCCCCCCTACGTTTATCAAGATTTCCGTGCAAAATACTGTTGTAAAAGGAAGAAAATCTAATGAAAAGTGAAAAGTGAGGATCGGTTATTAGCTGACATCAGTCACACAACTTTTTTCTCTTTTTTTTATCTCAACGTGATTTTTATTCTACGTTAGAGAATAATCATTTTCAACGATGAAAACGTTATAATTTATACGCTAATAATCGTATACATTTCGCTTACGATTAAAAATCAATTTATTACAATTGACGATACGATATATTTATTATTATTATTATTATCATTTTATTAATCTGTAAATGTGATAGAAATTCGTGAAAGTAAAGTGAAAGATAATCATCGTTTAAACGTTAATATTAATACTCGATTTAATATTTGTCGTAGAATATTAAAAAACAAAAAGAAGAAGAAGAATACGAAGAGACACATTCGTTAAATAAAAATCAATTCGTGTTATAAATTAATTGGAAAAATGATTTTTCTTTCCTTTTTTTTGTATTACTTTTGAATTTTTGATATGAAAATGGGTTTCCTTTATACGATGAATAATAATAAAGAAAATGAAAGGAGGGGGTTAAAAAAAAAGTGAGCGTAAAAAGGAACAGGAATGAAACATTAAATCGTTGAATATCCTTTTTCTCTTTCTAAAAAAGAAAATAAAGAGAAATAAAAAATAATAAAAATATCGTTCACAAAATAGCTGCGAAAAATGTCAGACTGCGATATTACGAAATAGTAGTTTTAGTAGCAGTGGTAGTAGTAATAGTAATAGCATATACACCTGCACTGGGTAGAAAAATAATTTGGAAGAAAAATAGTATTGCGATAAACAAGGACGAATGCTTATGCTAATTAGGGGAAAACTGGGGGATGGGGAGGGGGGGGCTGGTACGGGAGGTAAAGAAAGAACTCTCGAGTCAGGAATAATATTTCGCTCTGGCAAACGAAACGACGGCCATGGGGGTATTTACATAATCTAATTTCAACGAGATTAAGCAGAGAAAATGCCGAGAATTTACGCATAAAATAATCGTCTACGCGATTCCCTTTTTTTTTTTTTCACGAATTTCGTTACGCGATAAGAATACACACATACAAACAATACACTTTCTCTTTCTGTTTCTTTGTTCGTATTTAATATTTAATAAGGTGTATCTTTTACGAAATTGATTTTTTTTCGAATAATAATTTATCAATAATATCTTTTCCTCTTCTCTTTTATATTATATTAATTATTATTTATTTTAATTATTTATATATATATTATATTTAATTATTATTTATTTTATATTATATTTTATATTATATGTTTTCTTAACGTATTTATCATCTGAAAAATAAAAAAAAAAGAAATTCCAATTAAATGCTAAACGAATTGTTTCTAATATTCTTTAAACCTGTAATTCTAATTTACAATTAATATATTTTAATATTTGATAATTTAAATTAATAATAATAATTAGAGTATATTATAACAATGATAACGATTAGATTGTAATAATAATAAAAAAGAAAATATAAGAAATAAAATAGAAAAGAAAGAAAATAATCTTGAAGATACTTGTTCTCTTTCGATGTTAACTCTGCTACGATCTAATAACAACTGACATAATATTAAACGAAACTCGAGATATAATCTGTAGAAAAAAATGTAACATTGTATCAGTTACGTACATTAACGAAATAAATGTTTGCTTAAATATTTTTCAATATTATAACTGCACTAACAATTAAAATAAAAATATAATAATATGCATCATGAGTGTACGAATGTGTATATGTGTTAAATGCATGAGTGGGTGTTTGTTGCTATAAATAAAAAATTAAATAAACGTTTGTTTCAATATTTTTCTATACTATAACTGCACTAACAATTAAAATAAAAATATAGTAATATGCATCACGAGTGTACGAATGTGTATATGTGTTAAATGTGTGAGTGGGTGTTCGTTGCTATAAATAAAAAATTAAATAAACGTTTGTTTCAATATTTTTCTATACTATAACTGCACTAACAATTAAAATAAAAATATAGTAATATGCATCACGAGTGTACGAATGTGTATATGTGTTAAATGCATGAGTGGGTGTTCGTTGCTATAAATAAAAAATTAAATAAACGTTTGTTTCAATATTTTTCTATGCTATAACTGCACTAAAAATTAAAATAAAAATATAATAATATGCATCACGAGTGTACGAATGTGTGAGTGGGTGTATTTGTTGCTATAAATAAAAAATTGAAAGAAATTAATATAAAATTTATCATAAAACACTAAATCCTCTTCGATGTTTATTCTCTCACGATCTGATAACGACTGAAGCATTAGTATAAAATTCAAGAATATAAAGTATAGAAAAAAACCTATGCATAAACACATTACAATCTATGAGATAAACGTTTGTCTAAATATTTTCCAATAAATATTTATTCTTATCGAATTCTCGAAGATCAAAAATAAGAATAAAGTAGTCCACTTTGTATTTTTCTATTTCTCTATCCCTCTCTCTCTCTCTCTAACTTACTTTTTCTTTCTTTCTTCGTTCCTTTCTTTTTTTCTTTCTTTCTGGAACAGTCTGACACATACCATTGGAAGCGCATGGCACGCGGTTATGCGAAATCGTAACTCGTCCAGGCGTCGGAGAAAACGCGTTCCAGTGTAACCCGAGGCGAATGGTATTTGGCGTCATATTTCAGAATAATACTCGAGTGCTATGGGGCCCCTTCTCTTATAGTCGCCTCGTGCACACGCGTACGTGCGACTTCAGCATACTAATGCATCCGAAGGCAGCAACCGTGAAGACATCAGGCACGATCTTACTCGCTGGAGAAAAACCAAAAAGGTCCCCAACGAGTAGGAATCACTAGTAGTCATTCATTTTACCTATTCGAATCATTCCTTACATTTTTTTCTTTTTATTTTACCAATCTTATCAATCTCATCGATCTCTTACCCCTTCGACGATTCAAAATAAAGTATATAAATATCTGTGTGAGAATATATTTTTAACGAATAGAATACATTTAAATTAACGTGAAAAAGACATTTGAAATAAATTAATGTCGAAATTATTATTACTATCTGACATTATTATTATATTTTATTATTAATAATTTTATTATTTATTAATAATAAATTTAATTTAAAAATAAAATTTAATAATTTTATTATTATTAATATATTTAATTTAATTATAATATATAAATATTAAATATATTTATTTTAATTAAATAATATTAGAAAATTGAAATATAAGAAATAAATAAAAGATCAAATATAAATTCAACAATCTTAATTATCCAAAATTTATCTTATATTATACCTATAAAAAAAGAAACACGTAAACCATATAACTTTTCATTTTTATTCATATCCAACCACCAGCACACTTTGACAATTATTTTCGTAAAAATTCTTAGCTTGTAGGGGGACGAAAAAAAAAGGGAGAGTAAAAAACATTTCGGCCACCGTGTAGTAAATGCCGAAATGGTGTGGGATCGATATAAAAAGAAAAAAAAAAGGGGGCCACGATCGTATAAACGGTGAACCACCCACTCGTTTCCCTCCCCTTCCCCTTCCCCTTGCCCGTATCGGTGCTACTGTGGGGTGCACCTTGCCTGGATTTTCAGATAAGGTGCTCCTGATGCCATAGAAGAACGTTCCTAAAAATGGATCGACCCTTTCAGAGTAATCTCATAAATACGAAGCTTTCCGCCTCTCCCCCTCCACCTACCTCCACCACCCTTGAACGACTGCTTTATGAAAGAGAAGAAAAGGGATCGAAATGGAAGAAAATGAGCCGCTAAGGGCTTTTCTTCTTCTTCTTCTTCTCATCTTTTCGATAACCAGCAAAACGCCAGCACACCACCACCATCATCATTCGTGGGAAAAAAAATAAAAAAGAACTTGCCCGGTCTAAGGTAAAGTGGGTAGGTGGTGGGAGAAGAGGGGCTAGGGATTCTGTTGAAAATTTTCATTTAAAACCTGATCAACCATGTGTAACCCATCTCTCCTAAGCAATTTCTATGAACGCACACATACGAAATATGAAAGAATGAAAGAAAAATTGAAAAAGGTTCTGGGCTTGTATAAAATGAAAGAAGAATTTTTATTGGGAAAATTAAATCGAGATCTGAATGTTTTTAAAGTAAATTTTTTTATAATTTGTTTTCCTTCCTTTTTTTATATTAAGACTGCCTATTACGATATAATTAAATAGTATATATCATAATGAAGTAAAATATAAAATTAAATGATGTAAATTATAAAATAATTATTTATTTAGTTAGTAATCGAGTTGTTAAGATTAATAATTTGTATTTACTAGAGGTAAAAAAAAAGTTTCGTAGAAATTTCGATGAGATTCGCGTTGATAGTGATCGATTGGAATGATAAGAAAAATAGAAAAAGGAATAGGACTTATACTTTTAATGGAATTTTTGATTTTTTTGAAGTTATACTTCTTTTGGCGCGTTTGGGAAAATGTGATGGGAGTGTGATTTTTTTCCGAGCGACACACCACGAAGTTTGTCGGTATTTTTACGAAGCGCGGCAAAGTGATTTCAAATTTACAGCATGAAGTTGTCTTCTTTTCTTCCTTTTTTTTTCTCAAACGGGTCACCCATCCAAGTACTAATCGTACTCAGCGCTGCTTGACTTAAAATGATCGAGCGGGAAGTAGTTCTATTACCGCGCCATGGCAGTTGACGCATAAAATATTTCGATCTATTTCCTTTATCTTAGTGTAGACCGATTGAAAATATGTTTCCTTCTTTTTTTTGTTTAAATAAATAAATAATAATAATTAGTTGTGTTCTCATACTTCCATCCAATATTTTTTTGAAGTTTTTTTGAGGTTATATTCGTATCGGTACGCAAGAAGTATAACTTCTTACGTGCGTACATTAGTACACACACCAGTTTTTTACTTTAAGTTTACCCTATCTTACCTAATACATATATATACATACATACACATATATATTTGTAATACAAATGTCTTGTTAACTTACTCTGCTTTACTCGAAGTAGC
>NW_025113100.1:975529-1001860 GCF_010416935.1 Polistes fuscatus
AAGACAGAAATAGATAGGGGAACAGACAGTCGGACAGACAGACGGAGACAGACACACATAGAAAAGGAGAGAAGGATTGGCAAAGAGGGTAAGAGAGGAAGACAGGTGAGGTGAGGTTGAGGTTGAGTTGAGGTGAGGTGAGGTAGTGAAGAAGGGCAAACTAAAGCATACTCTTACTTTAAAACTAATCCGAGTTGCCGACAGTTCCAAGAGGAAGCGGAGAATAATCCTCCACTCACCTTCGATTCACTCTCTTTCTCTCTCTTACTAGTTCTATCTATCTGTCTGTCTGTATGTATGTATGTATGTATGTATGTATTATATTATCCCTCTTTCCCTTCGTCTCTTCATCGTACTCTTCGAAGGGTTCACCCTTCGAAACTGTTCCGATTTAGCCACTAACCGGTGGTAAGCTTAGCAGATTATTGTCTGCCAGTTATCGTCACACTGGCTTCTTGATTATGCTTCGATTGAACTCGTATATCAAATTCACCAATTACCCCCACCCTAACCCATTTCTGCCTTCTGCTTCTTCTTCTTCTTTTGGAAACTATTTAATAGTATTCTTTGATTAATTTAAATTTATCTAATTTTTTTGTGTTTATCATTGATTTGTTTCTCATATTTTGTATAACACTGGCTTCTTGATTATGCTTCGATTGAACTCGTATATCAAATTCACCAATTACCCCCACCCACCTGCCCATTCTTCCTCCTCTTTCTCTTTCTTTCTTCTTGTTTGGGAACTATTTAATAGTATTCTTTGAATAATTTATAATTTATCTACAGTTTTTTGTGTTCAATCATTGATTTGTTTCTCATATTTTGTATAATTTTTGTTGGAATTTTGAAGTATATTTAATGATAAAATTTGATTCTAAATGACAATCCTCCTTTTATTCTATTTTTTCATTTTTTCTAGAAATTTTTGAAGTTATACTTCTTTTGGCGCGTTTGGGAAATGTAATGGGGATTGATTTTGTTCCGAGCGTCTGTAAAAACGACACCATGAAGTTTGTCGATATTTACGACACGCGGCAAAGCGATTTCAAGTAACGGCATGAAGTTGTCTTCTCTTCTTCTTCCCTTTTTTTCTCAAGCGGGTCACCCATCCAAAATAATCGTTCGCAGCGCCACTTTACTTAAATGATCGAAGCGAGAACTAATGCTGTAACCGCGCCATGGCTGTTGACGCGTGAAATAATTCGATATATCTCTCTTATATTTAGTGTGGACTGATATCTATATTTTGATATTTTATTTTCTTTTTTATTCTTTCTTATATATCTAATAATAATTATTATTTTTTTTAGTTATTTCTTTTTCTTGAGTTATTTTTGAGGTTATTGAGGTTATGTCGTTTTGGTACGCAAAAAGAAGTATAACTTCTTACGTGCGTACATGAGTACACACACCAGTTTTTTTTTTAATCGTATTCTTCGTTTAAATTATAATTTTCTTTCGATCATCGATTCTTGTTTCATATATTTGTATGATAATTTTTGTTGGAATTATTGAATGTATATTTTAATGATAAAATTTGATTTATAAGATTATATAAATCATAATTTTGTTTAATTTTTATTGATTTTTATTACTAAACAAGTATATATAATTTTAAAAGAGTATTCAATAAATTGATGGATTATAACACTGTTGGTTTGGTTTCATTTATTTTTCATTTGCTCAAGAAATATTTTTCATAAAAGTTAATTAAAGCAAATATCCACTGTTTGAATCTTTGATTTCAATACGTTCATTTAAAAACTTGTTATATCTATGATAGTAACTGTACAATTCAATCTCTTCCAGTCTCCACTCATATTAAATATACATATATTTGTACATTCAATTTCAATCCTATAGAAAAGAAAAAAAAAGCGAACAAAGATTTTTCCATTTACGAAATTGCCACAATGTTAAATACACGAATTCTAAATGATATTTTGCTAACGATAAATGATACGTAATTTTTATCTTAAGTTAATTTGAACGATACAAATTTATTAAAGAAAAAAAAAAATATTATCCTTAAAACGTCATTTGTTTAACGATATTTAAACGAACGTATCGAGAAAAGAAAAGAAAACAAAAACCAAAATTATTCAACGATTGCATTGAAAATTGTTGCACAAAAATTGCAAATGCAAATTGCACAAAAATGCACGTTTAATAGAATAATTATACGAACAAAAAACAACAAGAAAAAGTAACGATACGAATCTATCATAGATCGGTTTACTTTGACACAGTCGACTATTTATTATTAAAAATAAAAATAAAAAGAAAAAAAAGAAAAAAAACTACATAGAAAACGAGTCGGGTAATTTTACTTCCATACTTCCTTGTCAGAGTTACATTACCAATATTGATATCTCACAAAATCAAACCGTATTTTACAGTCTCCCAAGGGAGAAAAATCTACGATGGGGTTAGTGGGGAGGGGAATGGGGTTCGTATATAGTAGTAAAAGTAGTAGTAATAGTAGTAATAGTAGTAGTAGGTACATGCGTTAGATTTTGATGACGGTTCGAGATTCATTTTCTCGCAAATCATGTCCCAAAGGGGGTGAGGGAGTGAGGGGGTATGGATTAGGGGGAGGGGTAGGGGGTGGTTCGATCGATGTTGAACGAACTGTAACATTCGACATTTGTAACCCAGAGAATCTCGGATGTTGGAGAAACGCGAAACGAGAAGTAAAGTTTGACGAACGTGTTTCTCGTTTCACGTACGGCTACCACATGTATTTATATTTGTCCTGTATCTCTACGTATATATATATGTGTGTGTGTGTGTGGGGGTGGGTGTATATATATGGAAAACATGAACGTTTATAATGCAACCTTCGTGGATGCACAAGAGCTTCATTTTCATAAAGCACGGAACAGACAGACAATGATAATAATTTATGCAGGTAAACAAAATTCCAATGCAATTGTTTAATAATTCAAGAATTGAATATCAATGTAACTGTAAAACCAACTAATCTACAAATATTATCTTCAATTAAAATTCGTATTATTTTTCTTGGATTATAAAACATATTTACATTAAAAAGACGTATTATATAATTATTATACAGTAATTCAAAACTTGAATAATATCAATTTGATTGTAAAAACTAATTAATCTACAAACTAGGAACAAATATTATCTTCAATTAAAATTCGTCTTATTTTTCTTGGATTATAAAACATATTTACATTAAAAAGACGTATTATATAATTATTATACAGTAATTCAAAACTTGAATAATATCAATTTGATTGTAAAAACTAATTAATCTACAAACTAGGAACAAATATTATCTTCAATTAAAATTCGTATTATTTTTCTTGGATTATAAAACATATTTACATTAAAAAGACGTATTATATAATTATTATACAGTAATTCAAAACTTGAATAATATCAATTTGATTGTAAAAACTAATTAATCTACAAACTAGGAACAAATATTATTTTCAATTAAAATTCGTATTATTTTTCTTGGATTATAAAACATATTTACATTAAATAGACATATTATAATTATTACAGTAATTCAAAACTTGAATAATATCAATTTGACTGTAAAAACTAATTAATCTACAAACTAGGAACAAATATTATCTTCAATTAAAATTCGTATTATTTTTCTTGGATTATAAAACATATTTACATTAAAAAAGACGTATTATATAATTATTATACAGTAATTCAAAACTTGAATAATATCAATTTGATTGTAAAAACTAATTATTCTACAAATTAGGAACAAATATTATCTTCAATTAAAATTCGTATTATTTTTCTTATATACATTCAAAATATCACAACTAATTATCATCCTAAAAAGACCTATTATTTACTTTATTAACTTATATATTATTATTATTGTATACAGTGTGTCCCTATAGAAATAGATGATATTATTTTCAAAGTAATATCGATTCACGTGTTTAGAGATTATTAACATTACGTCGATAATATTCCGTGATATAGCTCGTACAAGAGGAAAAGGAGGAGGAGGAGGAGGTGGAGGAGGAGGAAGAGGAGGTGGAGGAGGAGGAGGAGGAAGCAATTCGAGTGTATTACGAGCTGCCCACAATCGAATTCCGTTTCAAATCTAATGAATCGTGAGAGAGAGAGAAAGAGAAAGAGAAAGAGAATGGGAATGAGAGAAGAGAATAAATAGAGTAAAATTCCAATGGAAATAATACATCCTTTAGCGTTTCTGTTTCTGACAATTACAACCGTATCTAAAAATCTACTCGAAAATGGTTAACTTTTATTAGTCCGATAAATGCACACGAATGTTTTCGATTACCTCTCTTATCGCGAAAAATATCATATTTTTAATAAATATGTATTATGTTTTATAACAATTGCCAATTGGTTGATTCCAATTTCTCATTGTTTTTCATCTCTCCCGGGAGGAGGTGGGGGGAGGGAATGCTTTTTATTATTTATTAATAATAAAACACATATTAAGATCGTATATCGAATCGTTTACGTTTACAAAATTCGATACAAACGCGATACGGGTTTTTATTAAATATTTATTATTTAAATAATCAGTGACTATAATACCGAAAACGCTGCTGGTGGTGATGGTGGTGGGGGTAATGGCAGCCAGGAGTGGGAGGGAGGACACTCTTGTATTTTTTATTTTCCTTTTTTTTTCCCCCCTCTCCCCAGATTCATCGGACAAGTCACAATTCTCGCGAGTATTTGCGCTCCAGTTGGTTCACGATAGAAATGTGTGTTCGAATAGTACACGTTATTTAACTATTGCACACAGTTAATGAACCATATAACGTTTAATTACAAGTGAAAAGAGTTATAGTTTAGTTTAATAACGAAACGTAGTAGGTAAATAGACTAAGTGTACTTAAATGTCGTTATAAAATAAATTTTGTTTAATAAGAGTGAGATGTTTTTCCTTTTTTATTTTTTTATATTCAAACTAATAGATAAAAATGAAAACTATCATCATCATCGTCATCATCGTTATCGTCAAATTGCAATCTCTAGATTTTTTCTTTTTCATATAAAATATGCATTGCGATAAATTATTCTTCTTTGAAATGAATTTTCGTAACGTGTTGTACGTTTTAAAAAAAAAAAAAAAAAATACTATGATACAAATAGGTCATTGATATTTTTACACGTTAAGTAAGTAATTGTTAAAAAAAAAGAAAAAAAATACATACTTTTATTTGAATAAATATGTATCCTCGCACGAGTTTAGAATAAATTTGAATAATATTTTATATACAGGGGGCCAACAAAACAATCTGTTCGTTACGAATTCATTTCACTCGAATTTCTCTCCACAAATGTTAATGTTTTTTTTTTATAAATTATTATATGAACCGGTATATTGTTTTTACATGGTACTTAATTTTTTTTACACGCGTTCAATGAAATATTTTCAAGATCTCAATTCTCTTATTCTCCATAAATTAAATACAATTTATTTTGTTCTCTTACCTATATAAAATTGTTTCTAAGTAAAAAACAAAAAAAAAGTGTTAATGTGTTAATGTGTTAATGTATTAACAAATGAAAAAACAAATCTCACAATTAATTAGTCATTATTACAATCCAACGTATAACAAATAGATTTTCTTTTTCTCAATAACAATTTCAGTCTCAATTTGAATCGAATCTTTTGAATTGTTGTTGCATTTATTTCTCTCACCCCTTTTATTCCCACCCCCTCCTCCTCCTCTGACTCTCGTTAGCATGGTCAGAGTTTAATAAGCCACACGGTAGTTACACGTTTGGAAAAGGGGTCAACGGGCATTGGCATTGTCAGCCTCTAAATCACGTTCTCCGAATCGTGTGACGGTACAGTTACCGCAACTCTGTTATCGTAATTATTGATTTCAATCGTAATTCCAGGTAGAGAGAGAAAGAAAGAGAAAGAGAAAGAGAGAGAGAGAGAGAGAAGATAGGTATAGTCTGGCATTAAACTTGACAATGCTATCTGTCGATGACTATGACACGTTTTCATTCGCTACACCTTTACCTGTGTATTACTATATCTTTCTTTTTCTTTCTATTAATATTTATCTTTATCTTTATCTTTATCTTGTTGTCTTGACCGGATTCCTATAGTTCATTAACCTTTGCTAGATGACAACGATGATGACGGTGATTAAATGTTAAGAAAATCTTTTTAATGACTCATCCCGTTCCTGTTGGAAACAATGATGCACTATTTGTATAATTGTGGTAGTAGTACAGTAATGATGCAATAATATTATATCTACTATTCCGTTCTTTTTCTTTTTTTGTTATTTTTCTTCTGGGTATTGTTTGTTCGTGACATAGGAAGTTATTTTATATCGAATCGATGTAGAATTTTAATTGAATAGTTCGCGTAAATTTTTTAAATATATATCTGTGTACATGTATCATTTAATTAAAAAAAAAAAAGAAAGAATTAATAATAATTCCATTTTGTTTATCTTAAACTTTAGTCCGATACTAGTAATATCTGATAAAAATAAAAATTAAAGAATATACAATTATATATTAGAAATAAATTACTTTTCAATCGTCTTCACTCGATATTTTTTTTTCTTTTTTTATAGATCAGCTGAAAGAAAATTGAAAATAAAAATCTATTCTATCTATTTTTCTTTTTTTTTGTATCTCGTTGATTTTATCTTAAAGTAGACGATAAAAGATAGGAATTTCTCTCGAAGAGGAAAGACTTGTCTTGATCAACACGCGATAAGGTAAATAAAAGAATAGCTCGGTGGTGTAGAAAAAGCATAGAAAAAAATAAAAAAAAATAAAAAAGAAAGAAAGAAAGAAAGAAAGAAAGAGAGAGAGAGTTACAGGGAACGTCACTTCCTTCGTTCATTCCAAGCATTGATTGGATAGTGGATATCGTTAAACCTTTCCTGCGGTAAAGATCTTAATTGGCTTTATAAGGTTTCGTAGAATGCGGACAACATCTCGCATAATCGTTTACCTCGGCGTTCTTCTCGTTGCACAAATTGCACCCATTTCATTTGATTTTGTTAAGAAAACTTCCAACTGATCCATTTCTCTCTCTCTCTCTTTCTCTCTCATACGTATATACATTTATAAAATATTAACATTTAAAAATCAAATAACAAATCGTGACACGTTAATTGTCACGATACTTTTTTTTTCATGATTTTTCTTATAAAAATTCTAATTTAATTCATTATTATATTATTAAACAAATTATAGAAGATAATCAATCAACGTTTGAAATGATTTTCAATCAATTTTAATATACTATTAAATACTTATGTATATCGTCAAGATACACGCACATTTTGAATTAAATATATTTTTTTTTTGAAGTTATACTTCTTTTGGCAAGTTGGGGAAAATGTAATGGGGAGTGATTTTGTTCCGAGCGTCTGGAAAAACGACACCATGAAGTTTGTCGGTATTTACGACGCGCGGCAAAGTGATTTCAAGTATACGGCATGAAGTTGTCTTCTCTTCTTCTTCCCCTTTTTTCTCAAGCGGGTCACCCATCCAAATACTAATCGTACGCAGCGCCGCTTTACTTAAATGATCGAAGCGAGAACTAATGCTGTAACCGCGCCATTACTGTTGACGCGTGAAGTAATTCGATATATCTCTCTTATATTTAGTGTGGACTGATCTATATTTTGATATTTTTGTTTTTTTTTGTTTTGTATTCTTTTTTATATATGTAATATATCGATCGATTGAAAATGTTTCCTTTTTTTTTTTTTTTTAAAGTTATTTTGAGGTTATTGAGGTTATGTTCGTTTTGGTACGGCAAAGAAGTATAACTTTTTACGTGCGTACATAAGTACACACACCAGTTTTTTTGTTTAAATTCATATTTTAAATAATCAATACATAATACTTTGTCCATATATATTTTTATACCGATTAAAATATTCATATTTATTGACCGATGATATATTTAACAAAGTACACCGACAGTAAATGTTTTCAAAAAATTCAAATAAATTCCTCAAATAAATATTCTATATATAGAAAAAAAAAAATAGAAAGAAAAAAAACATTAAAAAATCAGTAGAGAGAGAGAGAGAAAGAGAGAGAGAGAATATTTAAATTCAAAGTAATTCTCCTAAAGTTACATTTATATTCATTGAAATCAGGTTTCCTACGTGAAAATAAATCTCAGCTCATGCCACAGATGAAATACTGTTTTCTTTGCTCGAGCTACACGTTTTCCTGTCGTCTCTATTGTCTCGAGGATGCTCCCAAGGGCGTTATCTCTAGTTTCCCTCGGGAGACAAGCTCGCGAAGTTGAAATAAAATTCTTGCAGTTTCAATTCCGCAAGAGTAGTACTACTACCACTATTACAACTAACTTTTACTTATATGTATGTGTATGTGTGTGTTTTACAGGTAACATCTTTCCCCTTTATACTTTTCATCTTTCTTTTTGATTGATACTTACTTTGATATCACGTATCTCAATTTTTATTTAACTTTACGTATTATATTTTGTTTCTTCTTTATTTTTCTTCTCACCCCCTCCCCCTCCCTCCCTCCTCCCCTCCACATTACTTACGATCGTTATTATCTTTAATCCACAATTGAAATGCATTTATCTGACTACGACAACAATTTAATTACTTTTCTTATTAATCAAACTTATATTCTTCTTCTTTTTATTTTTTTTTTTTATTTATTTTACTTTATTTTGTCTTCTTGCCTGTGTCCTAAAACGTTCTTCAACGTGACACTTTTATCTCTTTAAATAATCATTCTCCTTATCAACTTTTCACTTTTTTCATTCCAAGCTTTTTTATAATAAATAATACGAACAAAAAAAAAATAAAATTTCCACGGGGGAATGTACTTTTGATAATCACCACGACAGAATTAAAAAATACATATTATCATTCTTTTCTTTTTTTTCGTATAAATAATTAATTATAAATTTTTCGGATTAACAATACAAATGAAAACGTTCTTTTTGATCTGTTTTAATTATCCCAGGTCAAAAGTTACATCGAATTTTCTCTATGAACTTTCTCTCTCTCTCTCTTTATTTCTATCTCTATTCTCATCTCTATCTGGCAAGTTAAACCCATTAATAAGAGAAGCAGGTGTAATGAACTAGTTTAATGAGGGTTCTCGTGATGCTCATGTCCTCTCGTAAGTCAAGTCGAACCCTCCCCCATCCTCCCCCCCCACCCCCCATCGTCAAGGGAACTCTCTCGTTCGGGTTCACTATCGTTTTGGCAATTATAATAATCTAGTCAGCAGTATTAACCCATCCTTCTATTCGATTTATCTATTATCTCATTCACTAGCTTCAACCAACCATTCTCTCTCTCTCTCTCTTTATTTTTCTCTATTTCTATCTCTTTCTAACTCATTGGAGTCTCTTATGCGATGTCACTGCAACGTTGCAACGTCAGTATCGCTGATTAGGCTCGTCTTCTTGGCATAATATAACTCTGACTATATCTTGTTCTCCGTTGTATATCTTTTACTTCCTCACCATACCCCCTTTTACATCCTCCCCCATCCCCCCACCCCCCTATCCCCCTCATCTCACTTCAACCACCCCATAACATTCTCAACTGTCTCCTTCTATCTTTTATCTCATTCCTTCAACTGATTCTTATTACCACGAGCATGTATCATTGCCGAGTCATTATACTTGTTTCCAATGAGAGAGAATGAGAGAGAATGAGAGAGAATGAGAGAGAGAGAGATACTTCAAGAATGGAACGTTGGAACGAACGTAGGGAGAACTATTTTTAAAACATCGTTATCGATCAGGTTCCCTTCTCAACTACGAGATAATTCAAACAACGAGCAAAGCATTTGATCATGTTTAACGATTAAATTGTTCAAATATTATAAATATATGTGTTATGTTTTATTTGATTATAATTAGAAAGGAAATAGAAGGAATTTGTATATTTTATTTAATTTTTATATCATTTATAATATTTAAAAAATTACTATTTAATTATATTATTTAACTATTGTAACATTATTATTGAAATATTTATTTAATTATTAAAATTTTAAAAGGTAGCATACACGTTTATTATGATTATAATTTTAAATAGAAATATAAAAAAAATGAGAAATTGTATAATTTGTAATTTTATTATCGATCAGGTTCTATTCTCAACTACGAGATAATTCAAACAACGAGCAAAGCATTTGATCATGTTTAACGATTAAATTGTTCGAATATTATAAATATATGTGTTATTTTTTATTTGATTATAATTAGAAAGGAAATAGAAGAAATTTGTATATTTTATTTAATTTTTATATTATTTATAATATTTAAAAAATTACTATTTAAGTATATTATTTAACTATTATAAAATATTGAAATATTTATTTAATTATTAAAATTATAAAAGGAAGTATACGCGTGTTTATTATGATTATAATTTTAAATAGAAATATAAAAAAATGAGAAATTGTATAATTTGTAATTTTATTATCGATCAGGTTCTCTTCTCAACTACGAGATAATTCAAACAACGAGCAAAGCATTTGATCATGTTTAACGATTAAATTGTTCGAATATTATAAATATATGTGTTATGTTTTATTTGATTATAATTAGAAAGGAAATAGAAGAAATTTGTATATTTTATTTAATTTTTATATCATTTATAATATTTAAAAAATAATTATATTATTTATTAAATATTATTATAATAAATAATATAATTAAATAATAACATTTATTATAATATTAATAATTATTTATTAATATAAATTAAAAATTTATTAATATAATTAATAATTAAATTTATTATATTATTTAACTATATTGTAACATTATTATTGAAATATTTATTTAATTATTAAAATTATAAAAAGAAAGCATACGTGTTTATTATGATTATAATTTTAAATAGAAATATATAAAAAAACTGAAAAATTGTATAATTTGTAATTTTCGTGTGTATCATTGTTAACGATATTTAAAAAACTGTTATCTAGTTTTATTGAACTTTTTTTTGGACCAAATAGCAACAAGTTTATTAGCTTTTCGTATAACACCAGACTCGCTTGATAATCCGATGAAGCATGAACGTTAACGAAATCGAAAATTTATCTCAACCAAGGCAACTTTCTTAACACGTTAACGCTCTTACACCCTTTTCCTTTAGTAACAATCGCTTTATAATTAAGATACTTACAGTTATCGTCTTAAGTTCGCGAGAACTTGGGTAATATCGATCGAGTGTTGTGTCTTCTCACAATGTTAATTCGTAAGAAAGATAAATGAGATAAAATAAACGAGTGTGTATATATTTTTATACACATTTTAAACTCATTAAATTTATCAAAAGAAAAAAAATAGAACAAAAATACGAACATTCTTTTCTCGTAGTCACTTTCAATTTTGTTTTGTTTTGTAGATAGTCCAAAAACCACCCCCTCCCCCTTTTCTAAAACCAGTTGTCGGTTTAAAAGAACAAAAATTCTAGTAAAGAGAAACGAACGAACAATATACGAAAAATGAAAAGAAAAAAAAGAAGAAGAAAAATGAAAGGGGATGATAAGAAAAGAATAAAAAAAGGAACAAGAGCTTAGGGTTGCGGTGGGAGAGTGGGGGGAACACGTTAAGGTGTTAGTAATAGTAACGATGAAGAAAATATGAAAATGGAAGGTCTTTGATGAAGAAGAAGAAGAAGAAGAAGGCTTTGAATTGTTAATTCTGATTACCTTCGCGCACCTCCGAGACTGCGTCTACTTTGCCTCCCACCACTTGTCTAATGTCCCGGCATTTGTGTCAGACTTGAGTCACGTCTCAAGGTTTCAGGGGGGTTCTTACCACCGCCATTTCCGGGAACTCGTTAACACCCCCCTCATCTTTTCTTCTCTTATCCAAGACACCCTCCTCTGACTCTTCATATTTCCTCTCACCCCCACCCCCATTCTTGAGACAAACCCTTCGTGTTATATCTTCCTACCACCCCCTCTACTCTTCTTCTTCTACATGATCTTCCTTCTATATACATACACACACACATACATACATATATACATACATACGTATATACATGCAAACCATTCACCCCTCACCCCTTCACCTCTTCACCCCTTTACTTATCACCCCTTCACCCCACACCATTATTCTTCTTCTTCTTCTACTTCTACATGATCTTCCTTCTATCTACATACATATATACATGTATATGTATTAGTGTTCTTCTTAGTTCTATTGGTGTGTTAGTTTATATTCGGTTGTACCAACATAAGACTCGTAAATGGCTTGAAAGATGTATACTCCTTTCAAAGGCAAACCTTCTGAGCCTTCGACAAATGAGACAAGAATTGCTATAGCTCTTTAAAGACAATGATTAAGTTGTCGTCGTTAAATTATTCCTATTCCATTATATGAGAACTTTGAGAATCAGATAATTTTCTTTCATAAATATTCAATATTTGAAATTAATTTGTTTATTTTTTATAATCTCGTATTGAACACCTCGAATGATTGTAGTTTGATTAAAAATATTATTATGTACGATTTGTTTTTTTAAAATGATTTTTCAAATTACAATTATCGATTAGGTTGATTAATATTATTCTTATATTAATAAAATACGATAAGAGAGTATACGACACGTGTGATATTTATTATTTTGAATTATTTGCGTGTGTATTATCTCTCATAATTAATTGAAATTATTTATATTAAATTAGTGATATTTAATTTGTTTGTTTATACAGTAACCGCTAATCAACCGCCACAAAGACCATGGATTCCATTGACAAGGCCCAATAGGACAAGACCAACGTGTAAGTGTATACTTTTAATCATTTTTTCTTTATTATACCATAAAATTTAATTTAATTGTTTATTAAAAGTAAAAAGGGATGTGTGTGTGACAAAAAAAATTGTTTAAATCCGTTCACGTTTTGCAATCACGTACGGTGAGGGTGAAAGGGGGAGGAGTATCGACAATTAATTAAAAAAATAATAATTAACAATTAGATCTATAATTGCAAATTAAATATAATTAAACGATAACCAGTTTATATTATTATAAAAAAAACGAGTAATTCTGTTTCTTTTTTTTACTTATTAACAACAGTTCGTATAATAATAATAATGTTCCCTTGAATAAATAGAAAACCAAGAAAATACCTTTCTTTTCCTAGTTATTGCAATAACACGTGTTTACCGTTAAACCAAACTCGTCCTACGACGACGACGACGACGACGATCTAACGGGTGACTCGCAAAGAAATAAAGGAATCCGTTTGCGATGTATCGTAAAGTGGACCTTTCTTTCCTTTCTTTTTTATTTTTTGCCTCCCCTTCCTTTGTTTCTTTAACGAATGATTTTACCGAACGAACTGTAATAAATTTTTAACGATCTCGTACCGATTTTTTTTTGTTGTTATTTTTATAAAAAATTCTACCACTTTATTATTACCATTTTTTAACAATATTATTAAACATTTCATTATTATGCGAAACAGCAACGAAGAAATGAAATTCAATTTCGATATAACACCCCCTTCCCCTTCCCCCGCGATGACGCGTGTTGATTGGTTGGTTCGTTGCTTGCTTAACTCGTTCGACCATTAATAATTGATCCTATTAAAAAATTATTTGATAGGAACAAAAAATACAAAAAGGGAAACGTTAGTAGGATGCTTTTGGGTGGGTCAATGGAAGAAGAAAAAAAAAAATTCAAACCCCCATAATAATAAAAATTTACGTATAACGAGATCAATTTTTATTCGAACCACCACCAACGATAGATTATTCTCATTCGTATATACACCTTCAATTACGATTGAAAACGATAGTTGAAAAGATAGTTGAAACAATAGTTTTAAAAAAATTATAATAAAAATTAATATTAATTGTTTATTTAATCGATTAAATAATCCCATTTTTCCCCATTCCTATTGGAAAACAAAAGTTACACTTAAAATAATTGTTTAATAAAATGAATATTGTATTATTTTGTATAAATATATATTATTTATATATGTTTGTGTGTGTGTGTGTGTATGTGTAAATGTGCATGTGCATTTAGTGAGGGACTATATGAGAAGAGGGGAATGTTAGACACTCATGAGTAATGCATGAACGAGAAGACAGAACGACTCTCATAAATGCCACTTCAAATCATAGCACAACGGCTTGTCCAAACACAACACAACACAACAACAAATCTAGAATCGTAAAGAGAAAATAGAAAAGTGTTAGTGCGTACCATGCGTGTATACTCGAATGCATACACGAGATGCATCCGACTAAAGTGCATTCGTGATTTGCATGGTGGTGAGGAGGAGGAGAAAGTGGGGTGGGGGTTCCTCTAATAAACGTTTTTCTTCACGTTGGTTGTTGGTTGTTGGTTTTCGATGTTTATTTAACGTAATTATTTACTCTCTTATTATTATTAATTGTTATATTGTTTTTTTGTTTTTCTTCTTTCTACTATTTTTTCTTCTATTTTTAATTTGAAGAAGAACAAAATCTATGAGAAATTCTCGTGTGGACGATCTTTAAAAACCGCGACATTCCATTCGAACATTTTTTTTTTTTTCCCCACGGAATGGAATCATAAAATATATTCGACGTACGAGTTAAACTGAGAAACAAAAAGATATTGAAAAGCAATGCAACGTGTCTTGCACTAATACCCCACCTGTCGAGAATCTTGATCTTCTTTCTTCTACGTAACATTGCATAATTGTGTTGGTTTTGTATTTTATATATATATATAAATTATTCGATAAAATAAAGTATCAATATATTTAATTATGAGAAAGTATACTTTTTACATTAAAATTCATTTTTCATTGATTTTTGAATTTTGTTTTCCTATTAAAAATATTCTTTAATTCGGTTTAACATAAACGTTAATTAATAATTGACTGAATTTTTCACTTTTTCACAATACAATTGATCATTATTTCATAAAAAAACAAAAAAAGTATGTGAAACAAAGTATACTTTACCAAAATTTGATTTTTATTCTATTAAAAATTTCCTTAACTCGAATTGACACTTTTCACTTATTCACTTTTCATTTGAACACACGGTGATAGATCTAATTAATTCAAAAAATATACAACCTATATACATACACGTTATAAAAATAAAAAAAAACTGATATTTACGGAGTACAATTAAACAACCTTTTTACACGAACCGTTCGTATTATACTGAACAACTTCACTTTCCAACTCGAGTGAGTAAATATAACGTTTATATATGTATTTGTTTTGAAACGTAAGAGTCAAATAGAAGTCAAGTACTACTGGTACATTCTATAAACTAAGTTCTATACAAACAACACTATCATTTAGAAGATCTTGTTAAAGAGAAAGAGAGAGAGAGAAATAGAAAGAAATAGATAGATAAAAAATGTTCTTTTTTTTATTAAATGAATTATTCAAAATAATAATTTTCTACAGTAAATAAAATTTATCAAATCTCATTGTTTCTCAATTGACAATATTTAACATAATTCTCTCTCTCTCTCTTTCTCTTTTAACGATAACTATTTATTAGATCAATATATATATATATGAAAAATAAATATTGAATATTTATATTAAAATGATCAATCCATCTTTCTATATAACTTTGATTATAATAAATCCTATTATAAATACTGACCATCTATTTGAAATGACTAATTATTATTTATAACCAAACAAGAATATTTATATACAGAGTGGATCATAAATATTAAACGAAATACCGAGTTAAAAATATTGACAAATATTGACCAAATAAATATAGAAACCCATATATATATATATATATAGAAATAAATAGAATAAAAATAGGAAAATAGTTTTGAAGGTAGTATAGAATAGAGAAAAACGTGTCGTTGTTAATAAATGTGACTGGAGGCAAGGTAACGTACCCTTTCCCAACTACAACCACCTTGACCATTGGTCAACGTTCGCCACGCCGATGACCATACCATGCCATATGGATAGATTTATTGCTCACTAACCCACCATATATACCACCATATATATATATACATGTGCACACGTGCGTGTGATCGAATGAATGAATGAGTGAGTTAGTATATGAACCTTGTGTGTCCTTCCATATGTGTGTATATGTGTATAAGTGCATATGTTGATGTATATATGTGATGTATATGGGTGTGTGTGTATGTGTTTGAAAGAAAAATAAAGATAGAAATATAGAAGTAGAGTTACACAAACAATTTCACCTCCTGCTGGTGTAACACTGCTACCAACGTTGCCAAGCACAAAAAAAGAATCCATTGTCAGCTAAGCTTGCTGTAATATAAGCGATAAATCATTTCATTATGTTTTATACGTCATTCATTATTTATAAACACGTTCCCCATTATATTCCTCTCTATCTTTTATCATTCTTTTATATTCTTGTATTTTACTTTTTTTTTCTGGAGAGGGGAGATTATTGTTTTATTATTTATTTTCTTTTATATATGATACAATCGTTTTTCCATAAAACATAACCCTCCCCCCCAACCCCTATTTATAATCTTTGCTTCGATATTTCTTATAGGAATCGTTTAAAAAAATGTCTCTGATTTTAATGAGGTTATTGTTAATGTTATTTAAACAAATATTTTAGCAGAAACTTCTTTTTTTGATCATTTTCTACCCCATTGAAAATCTCACTGTCCAAGTAGGCAATTGAAAAAATAATTTATTTCAGTATTAAAAGAAAATTATATTAGGAAAAGATCAAAAAGAAATGTTTAATATAGTTAAATGAATTGTTGGTTAAATGACGATTAGAAATTGAAGTATATAACAATTTAAATTGAATATACTCACAATGATACTTATAATGCAATATAAAATTACAAATGCATCAATTGCATATATTTTTATATTAGGAAAAGATCAAAAAGAAATGTTTAATATAGTTAAATGAATTGTTGGTTAAATGACGATTAGTAATTGAAGTATATAATAATTTAAATTGAATACACTCACAATGATACTTATAATGCAATATAAAATTACAAATGCATCAATTGCATATATTTTTATATTGGGAAAAGATCAAAAAGAAATGTTTAATATAGTTAAATGAATTGTTGGTTAAATGATGATTAGTAATTGAAGTATATAATAATTTAAATTGAATACACTCACAATGATACTTATAATGCAATATAAAAATTACAAATGCACCAATTGCATATATTTTTATATTGGGAAAAGATCAAAAAGAAATGTTTAATATAATTAAATGAATTGTTGGTTAAATGACGATTAGTAATTGAAGTATATAATAATTTAAATTGAATACACTCACAGTGATACTTATAATACAATATAAAAATTACAAATGCACCAATTGCATATATTTTTATATTGGGAAAAGATCAAAAAGAAATGTTTAATATAGTTAAATGAATTGTTGGTTAAATGATGATTAGTAAATGAAGTATATAATAATTTAAATTGAATACACTCACAATGATACTTATAATGCAATATAAAAATTACAAATGCATTAATTGCATATATTTTATATTGGGAAAAGATCAAAAAGAAATGTTTAATATAGTTAAATGAATTGTTGGTTAAATGATGATTAGTAATTGAAGTATATAATAATTTAAATTGAATACACTCACAATGATACTTATAATGCAATATAAAAATTACAAATGCATCAATTGCATATATTTTTATATTGGGAAAAGATCAAAAAGAAATGTTTAATATAATTAAATGAATTGTTGGTTAAATGACGATTAGTAAATGAAGTATATAATAATTTAAATTTAATACACTCACAATGATACTTATAATACAATATAAAAATTACAAATGCACCAATTGCATATATTTTTATATTGGGAAAAGATCAAAAAGAAATGTTTAATATAGTTAAATTAATTGTTGGTTAAATGACGATTAGTAAATGAAGTATATAATAATTTAAATTGAATACACTCACAATGATACTTATAATGTAATATAAAAATTACAAATGCACCAATTGCATATATTTTTATATGGGAAAAGATCAGAAAGAAATGTTTAATATAGTTAAATGAATTATTGGTTAAATGATGATTAGTAATTGAAGTATATAATAATTTAAATTGAATACACTCACAATGATACTTATAATACAATATAAAATTACAAATGCACCAATTGCATATATTTTTATATTGGGAAAAGATCAAAAGAAATGTTTAATATAGTTAAATGAATTGTTGGTTAATGACAATTAGTAATTGAAGTATATAATAATTTAAATTGAATACACTTACAATGATACTTATAATGCAATATAAAAATTACAAATGCACCAATTGCATATATTTTTATATTGGGAAAAGATCAAAAGAAATGTTTAATATAGTTAAATGAATTGATGGTTAAATGACGACTAGTAATTGAAGTATATAATAATTTAAATTGAATACACTCACAATGATACTTATAATACAATATAAAAATTACAAATGCATCAATTGCAAATGTTTAATATAGTTAAATGAATTGATGGTTAAATGACGATTAGTAATTGAAGTATATAGTAATTTAAATTGAATACACTTACAATGATACTTATAATGCAATATAAAATTACAAATGCACCAATTGCATATATTTTTATATTGGGAAAAGATCAAAAAGAAATGTTTAATATAGTTAAATGAATTGTTGGTTAAATGACGATTAGTAATTGAAGTATATAATAATTTAAATTGAATACACTCATAGTAATACTTATAATACAATATAAAAATTACAAATGCACCAATTGCATAAATTTTAAATAAAGTATTCGTATGAAAAGATGAATTACGTTATAATAGATGATTTACAAAGAAAAATGATATTAGTTTCAGATCTAATGTGAGATTATTTGTAAATATATATAGAATAAGATGATAATGTTTAGATAGAAGTAAGAATATTATTTCTTCTTATTCATCTTCTTCTTCTTCTTTTTCTATCTTATATAAAAGCAAAGGAATGCATCAAGGAATGATTTGAAATCCGTTCCCTATTCGTGATGGAACTCGTGAGCACGTGCAGCATCGTGAAATGAGATTAACGACTCCCTTAGGAATAAGGTATCCCTTGAAGTTCCTACCTTTATTATTCCCTTACACACCCAGTGGCAGCAACAGGACCGTGCGAATTACTTCTTGCACCTTCTCGCGACTATCCTGACAATCATAATCATTATATCCCATACAAACACAAACACACACACACACATACAAACATACACTTACACGTACACGTATACATACACACTAGAAAGTCGAGTTCTTAGGGGGACAGTGCTATTATGTATTATTACCATTCCCATACTTGTAACTACGTAACTATTATATTCTTAACAAAATTATTATTACCCTGTGTGCCCACGGTCAAACGTTTTTCCTAGATAATCATCGTCATTACCACTTTTATCATAATTATTGTTATTATTGTTAACAAAATTGTAGTAGAACGCATTGCAATATCTTCCACAACAACCCTTTTCTACCTTGTCTCCCTTTTCCCTCACTTCTCGTTCTATTTTTTTTCTTTTTTCTTTTGCTTATTATTATTCAACGTGACATCCTTTTTTAATACTCTTTTTTATCCTTTTCTTTTCCTTTTTTTTGTTTTTCTTCATTTTTATTTTTTTCTCTTATTTTTCTCATAAAATCTGGTTATTAGAATTCGCTTTGGAACTCGTTAACTCTCGAGTAGAAATTCATTCTAATTTCACCTTGACCCACTTACACGAAATTCATTTTACGCCCTTAAGGGATGTATCCTTCTTAAAGTTAACTAACTGACTTAATTTTATAATGTATAATTATAACGAATTATTTATTCTACTTTTTTTTCTCTCTCTCTGTCTCTCTCTGTCTCTCGTTTTACGCTTACGTTAATATTTTATTAATTATTAATTTAATGTTCGTGTTTGAAAAAAATAATTAAAAAAATGGGAAGACGGACGAATGAACGAACGAACGATTGCGAATCCCTCTTCTCGTTCGATAAATTTTGTATTATTAATTATCACCCTATTTAATTGAAATTCTACGGTATAATTTAGATCGCATTAAAATGTTATTAATATGATTATTGTTATTTGTAATATTGGAAGGTAACCACCCCACTTCACCCTACCCCAGTCAGACTAATGGGAAGTAATATCAGCCAATGGCAAAAGTATCTCAAATGAATTTATTTTTATAATAGTAATATATATATATATTGATTTTTGAAAATTTTCACGAAAAGCAACACGATCGCTAATTAGCAATTTCAATTTTGTATTATTAATCAATTTAATTAAAGATTTCACATTATATCGACCTATAGAGTTACACGTTACACGATACTATTCCGAATGAAAATTAACGTTAATTTGATAAAGCTTGAAATAAATTATATACTTTCATCATCGATTACTAGAAAAAATTATATTTTTATTTAACGATGATAAACTTTCGAAAACTTATTTTTTATTATTGCTTTAAACGAAACTAATAATCGTAGAATTTTATTTAATTATTGTCATAGTAATAGTAGTACTAGTAACCAGTTACAATAGTATCTATATGAGCCGTTTATTTTGAAAGTGGCCTAACTCCATATAACCTTAAATTGAGATATTTAAAGGTTTGCGTTTCAATGCAATTAAAAATATACGTAAAGAATAACAATGAGTTATGTTGCTTAAGTGTATCTAAAGGTGTTCAATTTACAGTTCCTATTAAAATAATGGCAATTATTAAGTGAATAATATGCGTTTTCTTACCAAGAATGGAGTTAGGCCACTTTCAAAATTAACAACAAGATTCGTTATAAAATTTGAAGGAACCGAAGTCCATTCAACGTAATTTAAGATGCTTCAAATTGCGAAAAAACAATACTTATTTTATTTTACATATCTTTGTAACACTTTAAAAACATAAATTATGCGATTCAAAATATTTTTTACAAACATAAATTACAAAACAATTTTTTACTCATCTACATTTTGCGTATGTGAAAGGGATTTAAAGAAATCATGATGTTCCGGTGGTATATATCGTAATAAGTCAATTATGTCCTTGAATTTTGCGGTTGTAATTTGTCTTATATTTTTATACAGTGATGTCAATACAATATTTTCGAACTTTCTTGGTCTACCCCGACGTAGTATTAAATTCAGGACTTTCAAATTTTCGTTCTCATTCATTGACGTCTTATAGAAAATCTTATTCATTTTTGACAAAACGCATCCAACATATTTTTAACCAGTTTATTGGTTCTCCGTTAGAATTCTTAACCCTTTTAAAAATTGCGTCTTCTAATAATATTGTTGATACAAAATCTTCTTGTCTCATTTCATGTACAATAAAGTTATTACCTTTCCGACACTTTTTGATAATATTGTAATACTCTCGGGGGACAAACAGTAAATTATTTTTTTTTAATGCCATTTCTACCACACCAAAATCTCTACTCCTAATGGAGTTAGGCCACTTTCAAAATAAACGGCTCATATATATTATATTATATATATTTTAATATTTGAAACGAATAATCGTAGAATTTTATTTAGTAATTGTCATAGTAATAGTAGTACTAGTTTGCAATTACAACAGTATCTATATATATATATATAATATAATATATATATATATGTATATGTATCGATTCGTTGACAGTTAGATTATATACGCGTATCGCATTACCATTATCGCATAGTTCTGGCAATCTATTTGACGAACGATGTGGTTACATTATCGAGATCGTAATCGATAAACACGGCTGATGCATTCTACCGAGCCACAATTTACGTTCGTAGAAACGCGTGCTGCTACTAGCAGATGTAAATTCTGGCAACAGTACTTTGCGTTATATACGACATTCGATGTTCTATTTCAACGTTTGCTCGGATTACTAAAACGTATTGGTTCCCGGCCGCTTATGGTATTATATCTATGAGTATGTGTGTGTGTGTGTGTGTTACAGTATTTAAAAATATTTATACGAGTGTAGAAAGTTACGCGTATATATGTACGCTCGTAAAAATAATCTTTTTGTTTCTTTTTTTTTTTTTTTGTTATTTTCAAAGAAAATTTTTCGTGAACACGAATTTAACGAACGAATGAAAAAAAAGAAAAAAGGGTTGGCGAGGGCAGAGGAGGGGGGAAGGGAAGGGTAAGGGAAATGTCACTCTTATCGAGAAGACGTTTTATTTTTTTATTTTTTTTTTAAAAGTTATCGCGAATCCTTTTCATCGAACATCGGTTTCATCGGAGTGGTGGTGGTGGTGGTGGTGGTTAGATTCGAAATGTAATTTATTTCAGGTCAACGTGCTTCTGACCTTAAGGTCATCTATATGAAAATAAACCTTTCTACGAGATCTACGACGACTTACGATCGAATATATGCATTCGTTGTGTAGATTTAAAACGATCTTTCTACGATACATTTTGTACAAATGTATCGAATACTACGAGCGAGATATATTTGTACGATTAAGTATAACAAATTTCGAAGTATTTTTATTTCTCGTTAAATATATGTAACACATGTGTGATGAACGTTTATTTCAATTGAAATTATTTTATAAAATTCGTAGAAGTATTTTTAAATTAATTTTGCATTTATTTTACAAAAGTTCCTCTTACCCTGATTATGTTAATTATTTATCTTCGATTGATCTTTTAACGATACATTTTGTACAAATGTATCGAATACTACGAGCAAGATATATTTGTACGATTAAGTATAACAAATTTCGAAGTATTTTTATTTCTCGTTAAATATATGTAACACGTGTGTGATAAACGTTATTTCAATTGAAATTATTTTACAAAATTCGTAGAAGTATTTTTAAATTAATTTTATATTTATTTTACAAAAATTCTTCTTACCCTGATTATGTTAATTATTTATCTTCCATTGATTTTTTAACGATACATTTTGTAAATTTATCTAATACCACAAACGAGATATCATTTCTACGATGAATAATAAACAAATTTCGAAGTATTTTTATTTCTCGTTAAATATATGTAACATATGTGTGATGAACGTTCATTTCAATTGAAATTATTTTAAAAAATATTTCTACAACATTAAATTCATTTTATTCATTTACAAAATTCTCTTCCTCGAATAAATCGACTAAAAAATACGAATAAAGTATTATTAATTTTTTTTTATACTAATAAAGTATTATTAATTTAATATAGTAAATCGTTTGTAAAAAAAAGAAACAAAATTTGCATGGATTCGACAAAAATCAATAGAAGTATACCTTGCGAAATTTATTTAAAAAAAAAAATTAAAAAAAAAGATAATTCGGATATTTTTCTTTATTCCATTGGTAGAGGAGTTCCTTAAGTACGTCAAGTATTTATAAAGGAATTTTCAAAGGGAACCTTGAATTATTTATTAACGCGTAAAACTACCTCTCGTCACGCATAACTTTCGATCCGCATGCCCGTACCTGTCCGTACTACACGCGTTCCTTTCTCGCTTTCTAAAATCGTAAACGTAGTCGAATAATGGAACAACCGAGGCGTCAACGTTCTAAGTGATAAATAATCTATTCGATAAAATTTTACTATTTATGAAAAATAAAATGACGCATTATTACATCCCCTACCCCCTCCCCCCACCCTATATCATTACGTTTGTATGGTAAACGTGCATATAATATATAGGAAAAAATTCTTTGATAGTAACGTTCATTGATGGATAATAAAAATATTTCTTATTTTTTATTTTCTATTCTCGATCAATCTTTCGCGATGTAAAAATAAATAAATAAAAATAAATATAACTTATGCGTAGTCAACATTATAAATATGCAATAAATATAATATGAAAGTTATGATATATAAAATATAATATGAAAGTTAAGAAAAAAATAATTAATATTTATAATAATAATAATATTTTTATGGATTCGTTTAGCTTTTAAAAATCGTGGCTCTACTTTTATTGGTATTTTATTTTTTTTATTTTAATTACGCCATTGAGACGTAAATTAGGTAACTTGTTCGGATTTGTTGAAACTGGTTTGTCGAGTGTTGAGTTAGGTCGCGGCATCGTTGACCTCGAAAATACCATTCCTATTTCTTGAATGGAAAGCTTGGCATCGTACGAACGAGTCCTACCTGCCATTGACAATCGTTTTCCGTAACTAATCGTACCACGTATATAACGTTTCTACAATGTTCGATAATTCCATTCTATGGTGTTACGATTGATAATAAGAGTATTAAATTCGAAAGATATAAATAACAATTGTTTTCTAAACTGTATTTCTTAAATTATTGATTATTAAAACGTAATAACAATTTGATATTTGTCGTAAGAATTTAAAATTAACGAATAATCGTACGAATTAATATTAAAAATTGAATTATTTTTAAAAGAAACTTCTAATGAAATTTTATATTGCTAATTATTCGAACTAAAAATTATTTAAATGTTTATTAACAAAATTATTAATCATATTCTAATTAATATTCTATTAAATATGTATTTAATTAAACCATTATTAAAAGCATTGTGATGATTATAATAACACTGTTAACAAAATTATTTAATAATCGTACGAATTAATGTTGAAAAAAGAAATTATTTGCCTATAAAATTATCATATTATACAAAAGTATTCTATCAAGTTTGTATCAATTAAACTGTAAATTTAAATTCGTACGAATTAACATTAATAATTATTATTAATCATATTCTATAAAAATACTTTTTTTATATATATATATAAATGTGCACTAATTAAACCATTATTGAAAGTATAGTGATGATTACAATAACACTGTTAATTAAACTATTTAAATTCGTTACGAATTAACGTTGAAAAAATAAATAATATATAAAATATTATTATTAATCACACATTCTATAAAATATCCAATTATACATACACATAAATGTGCACTAATTAAACCATTATTGAAAGTATAGTGATGATTACAATAACACTGTTAATTAAATTATTTAAATTCGTTACAAATTAACGTTGAAAAAATAAATAATATATAAAATATTATTATAATCACACATTCTATAAAATATCCAATTATACATACACATAAATGTGCACTAATTAAACCATTATTGAAAGTATAGTGATGATTACAATAACACTGTTAATTAAATTATTTAAATTCGTTACAAATTAACGTTGAAAAAATAAATAATATAAAATATTATTATAATCACACATTCTATAAATATCCAATTATACATACACAAATGTGCACTAATTAAACCATTATTGAAAGTATAGTGATGATTGCAATAACACTGTTAATTAAATTATTTAAATTCGTTACAAATTAACGTTGAAAAAAATAATATATAAAATATTATCATCACACATTCTGTAAAATATCCAAGTATACATACACAATGTGCACTAATTAAACCATTTGAAAGTTAGTGAGATTGCAATAACACTGTTAATTAAATTATTTAAATTCGTTACAAATTAACGTTGAAAAATAAATAATATATAAAATATTATATCAGACATTATTAAAATATCCATTATACATACACATAAATGTTGCACTAATAACACCATTATTGAAAGTATAGTGATGATTACAAAACACTGTTAACTAAACTATTTAAATTCGTTACAATTAACGTTGAAAATTAAATAATAATAAAATATTATTATTAATCACACATTCTATAAAATATCCAATTATACGTACACATAAATGTGCTCTAATTAAACCATTATTGAAAGTATAATGATGATTGCAATAACACTGTTAATTAAATTATTTAAATTCGTTACAAATTAACGTTGAAAAAATAAATAATATATAAAATATTATTATTAATCACACATTCTATAAAATATCCAATTATGGTGTATTAATTAAACCATTATTAGATAAACATAAAGTTGATTACGAGATAAAGAATGTTTAATAAATAATTTACAATGATAAATAATTAAAGTACGTTTGAATAGACCAAGGTAAGACTTCCTTTAAGTTCTTCTACTTCTATCGGTAATACTATTTGCCGACAAACCTGTACCTAGAACACTTGCTTTCGAACTTTAGTTTACGACCTGCGGATATCATGTCGCTCCAGAGAAATTCCATGCGCACAGATGCGAGTCAAGTATTCCTCTTACCTCTCTCTCTACCTTTCTCTCCCTTTCTAACTCGTTTCGTATTTCGAAAGGATACCCTTTTACAATGCCGACAAGTTCCGACAATATCGAACTTATTTCAATGACTATCCGACATTTAAGTTCAATCCTAAACTATTTTACTTGAAATTCTCTCCAGACTTTTTATTCAAGTTAAACGCTATTACGTATTCGACAAATCATTCAAA